>NC_091161.1:28930007-28950007 GCF_040958095.1 Procambarus clarkii | reverse complement strand
ATATATATATATATATATAATATATATATATATATATATATATATATATATATATATATATATATACACACCACCTCTGGTGCCAATGTGGGGACCCATAGCCTCGGAGAAGAAAATAAAAAGTATTCAGAGGAGACCTTGTGGTTTCTCACTGAACACTAATATTATCTTCTCCTACCACCCCCATTCTTTTGTATGTACACATATATATTTACTCTATTTGAACTTTGTTACAAAAAAGGAGTTACATATGGGTTACAAAGATGGTTATCATAGGTTGTCGAGTTCCTCCAGCTCCTCAGATGGCGGGCAGGAACCCTGGATGCAGTGCGCATTTCCCCTCTGTATCGCCACACTGAGGCGCTGGAAAAGAAAGCTTGCAGCTCTTGGGTCCCTTGTTGTTTCAATGAGCCTAGAACCCAATGATATATATATATATATATATATATATATATATATATATATATATATATATATATATATATACACTAGTTTTTTTTGGGGTAAGAAAGCCAGTTTCAAATGGCTAGTTCATCTTAAATATGCTGGGCGTACTGTTCACTTTTAATAACTGGGCGCACGGCCGGCTTTTAAAATCACATTTATTATTTCTGAAGTGTAATATTGCAAGTGTTTTTTCCAAACATATAGAATAAACATTACATTCACCTGGACTGTATGGGTCTCGAACCGCGGACCTCAGTCGTGTGAGGCCGTAGCACTATCAACTAGGCTATGAGCTGTCTTAAAAAGAAAAGTTTTCCAAAAAAGATGAATAGGATGTTTATTGCCACAGAAGTGTGGATGGCAATCTATGACATGGACGCGAGTCAGTAATTCTTCTGTGCTTCTGTAGTAGTCGGGGAAAATTAAAAATTTAAATATGCAGCAGGATGCTACTTGTGAAAACTTTCCTTTTTGAGACTGCTCATGGTCTAGTTGATAGTGCTACGTCCTCAGCAGCATGAGGTCCACGGTTCAAGACCCATAAAGTTCGGATAAATGGAATGTTTTTTTCCTTGGAAGTATGGCTGGCAATTTACATAGAACTTGGTTTTTGTCGGAAAATCCGACACCAATTAATAATATCAATGCAATTGCAGATAATATTGCTGCGTTGTATACACAAGTTACCCATAGAAAATGTAACTTGTAGTGGAATTTTCCGTCTATAGAAAACGGGATATCATTGCCACATACTATTATAAATTCACCACCTATTATGGTGGGAATTATTCTTAAATACATTAGTCTTTGGACTTTACCATCATAAAAACATCTCATATAAATTAACTTAATTATCAATATTAAAATAAGAGTAAATGTGACCCTTCTATCACTTTCTGATATCTGGACAATGTAGGCCAGTAGCGTCAGTGGTGAGGGAGTGGTCAGCCATTGTTGTTTAGACCAGAGGCGCACGGGAGTAAACGGCTCCTGTTAATTTCTCTTGGACGAAGTGTTATGGAAACCAAAGGTCTTCCATCATCAACACGCTGTCAACATAATCAAGTGTTCTACCAAAACCCATTTATCTAATCATTTTTGGCCATTAATGTCAGTAGATAGGGCGGACCGGTTAGAATGCGAACAGCATCTTAATAAGCTGCCTCACACGAGGAAATTTGGTGTCTACACCCAAGTTATATCTGGTGAACTAAGCCTGCTGTATAATAAGATAAGGAACCTCCTCAATGTATACTTATATATGTAGTTTAATACTGTAGTTTGATTGGCTGCATATATATAAATTCAATATAACCCCCCCCTAATGTGTAGTGGATCGATTTGTGAGATTATTGCAGAAATACAGTCCACTTAACATCATACAAATTGGTATCGAAATATATAAATTAACGTATATATAAATTCTATATAAATTCATATAAATTAAATAAATATAAATCTCTCGGGTCGGTTCCCACAGTTTTTTTATTACTTCAGAGAAAAGAACCATATTTATTATTCACTACCAGAAAGAACATTATTTATTATTCACTACCAGAAAGAACATTATTTATTATTCACTACCAGAAAGAACATTATTTATTATTCACTACCAGAAAGAACATTATTTATTATTCACTACCAGAAAGAACATTATTTATTATTCACTACCAGAAAGAACATTATTTATTATTCACTACCAGAAAGAACATTATTTATTATTTACTACAAGAAAGAACATTATTTATTATTCACTACCAGAAAGAACATTTATTATTCACTACCAGAAAGAACATTATTTATTATTCACTACCAGAAAGAACATTATTTATTCATTATGGTTATGCATTTAACCCATCTACATTTCCCACAGGCTAAATTAAATGTATTTTAATTTGATTTTTTTTATTTAATGTTATAAAACTGCAATAATAAATAAAGCTACGGAACTATTTTTTGAAACACCTGAAGATAATGTTTCATGTATAGTGGGGGGGGGGGTCCAAGCCCGGTGTTGCAGTAGGTCCCACACTCTCACAATAAAGCCACTGGCTGCAGTCGAACATGTCGGAGACCTCTTGTTTCAGATTTCATTGTCGACCCGAATCTCTCTACCGGCTCATACTGAGTCGTAAACATATCTACCGCAGCGCCAGCCAACTCCGCCATACCCTCAGTCGTTGTTATTAATGAGCGTCATCGCCGAGTTAAACGTCTACGATGACAGCAGGTCATTTGTGCATAGTCATGATGTAGCCCCCCAGCCCTCCCCCAACTACGTCGTCTTCACCGTAGCCTGTCTACTGCTCGCCGTCGGCAATTTTGCGGGGACTGGCTTCACATACTCGTCATTGCTCTCACTAATAAGGTAAACTGCCCCCCCCCCCCACTGGACATGAGCTGGAGGCAGGTGGGGACGTCAGATTGGTGGCACATATCCCGAGGATTATGGTTAGGGGAAAGCCTCACATTTTTTTTATTGATACTTTTAGTTCTCTTACCATATGTGGTCATTCACTTGCATCGACCTTGCGTGGGCAGCCAAGCCAGCCGAGTCTTGGCCGCTGACTGTTCCCAGGCACTGGTTGCTGGGATTCTGGGAGTTCTTCTACTCGCCAAGCCCGGCCCGAGGCCAGGCTTGACTTGAGAGTTGGTCCACTAGGCTGTTGCTTGCAGCGGCCCGTAGGCCCTCACATCCACCACAGCCCGGTTGGTCCGGCACTCCCTGGAAAAAAAGATCTAGTTTTCTCTTGAAAATGTCCACGGTTGTCCCGGCAATATTTCTTACGCTCGCTGGGAGGATGTTGAACAACCGTCGACCTCTGATGTTTATAATGTTTCCTGATTGTGCTTATGGCATATCTGTTCTTCACTGGGTCTATTCTGCATTTTCTTCCATGTCGATCACTCCAGTATGTTGTTACTTTACTGTGTAAATTTGGTTTCTGGCCCTCCAGTATCTTCCACGTGTATATTATTTGATCTCTCGTCTTCTTTCTAGTGAGTACATTTGGAGAGCTTTGAGACGATCCCAAAAATTTTGGTGTTTTATCTCGTCTATGCGTGCCGTATATGTTCTCTGTATTCCCTCTATTTCAGCAATCTCTCCTGCTCTGAAGGGGGAAGTGAATACTGAGCAGTACTCGAGATGGGACAACATAAGTGATTTGTATAGTACAACCATTGTTATGGGATCCCTGGATTTGAAAGTTCTCGTAATAGATCCGATCATTTTTTCTGCCTGACGCAATATTTGCTTGGTTATGCTCCCTGAACGTTAGGTCGTCAGACATCATTATCCTCAAATCCTTAACATGCTGCTTTTCTACTATGGGCACATATGATTGTGTTTTGTACACTGTATTATGTTTAATTAAGGTCCTAATTTTTACCGTAACTGAGTACCTGGAATTTATCACTGTTAAACATCATGTTATTTTCCGTTGCCCAGTCGAAAACTTTATTAATATCTGCTTGAAGTTTTCACTGTCTTCAGCCGAGGTAATTTTCATACCGATTGTTGTCATCTGCAAAGGACGATACGAAGCTGTGAGTTGTATTTTTGTCTATCTGTTGAGAATAAGGAAAAGCAGTGATGCAAGGACTGTACTCTGAGGTACAGAGCATTTAACTGCACTTGCACTCGATTTTATATGATGTTTACCCATTGTGCCCTGTTTGACAGAAAACTGAGTATCCAGCGTCCTACTTTTCCAGTTATTCCCATTGACCTCATTTTGTGTCATCACTCCATGGCCACATTTATCTATTGCCTTTGCAAAGTCCGTGTATACCACATCATTTTTTTTCTTGTAATGCTTCAGTGATTTTCTCGTAGTGGTAAAGTAGCTGTGAGAGGCACGATCTTCGCGCTCGAAATCCATATTGGCCTGGGTTGTGAAGGTCATTAGTCTCCATAAAATTGGTGACCTGACTCTCAAATACTTTTGTGAGACGTTAGTGAAACTGGTCTCTAATTCTTTGTCAATGCTTTGCTCCCTCCCATGTGTAGAGGGGCTATGTTTGCTACTATAAGTGCATCTGGTATCTCTCTCGTGTCCAAACTCATCCTCCACATTATATTGAGTGCCTGTGCTACCAGCACCTTGCATTTCTTTATAAATATTGAATTCCATGAATCAGGACCTGGAGCTGAGTGCATGGAAATGTTTTAAATTCCTCTTTCAAAATCTAGTACGTTTGTGTTGATATCAGTTATATTTACAGGGGTTTGGATATCATGCATAAAGAAATTGTCTGTGTCTTCCATGTTTATTGGAGTGCTAAACATGTAAATATGTCCTCTCTTTTTTTTTTTTTTTTAGTATTTCACTAATTTTTGTCATCCTCCGTGTATGAACCTTCACTCGTACGAATAGGTCCAATACTGGCAGTGGTTTTTGCTTTCGATTTCGCATATGTGAAGTATTTTGGATTTTTATTTCCTGAATTGCTTTCTGTTCTGACTGACTTCAGTCGAAGTTTCAAATTCTGCTCGATTTCTTTAATCTCCGTTTAAATTATTCCTTCTTTGTTGGGAAAGTCATGTCTGCTTAAACATTTCTGCTACTTTTTTTTTTTTATAGTGTCGTCTACGGTCTCTTTCTACGTTGGACCTCTTCTGGCTTTCCTCAACGGGACATGTTTCAGACAGACTTGATATGCTCCTGAAGTCAGTTTTTCAATGCCTTCTGTAGGACTTGTATTGCTTACAAACATTCCATGGGAAACTGTTTTAAGTTCCCTGTTTTTCTCCGTCTATCCTTTTATTATTAAAATTGAATTAATTGAATAACCCCCCTTGCTTAATCATTGTTCTAGGTCTCTTCAGAGTATTGATGGTAGTTGGCACTTCAATGAGGTTGTGATCTGAGTATGTGGTATCTGATATTGTAATGTTCTTGATAATGTCTTCATTGTTTGTAAAAACCAGATCTAGAATATTTTAATTTGTCGTTGGCTTTGATATCTGCTGGTTGAGTGAAAACTTGTCGCATAATCTAAGCAGTTCTTTAATCTGTGGTTGGTTACGTCCCAATAGATTTCCTGGTATAACATTATTGTTTGCTATTCTCCATCTGAGACTAGGCAAGTTGAAGTCACCTAAGAAGGTAATATCAGGTATCGTGTTCTCCACATTATCAAGGCTATTCTCTGTTTTGTTTATTTGTTCTGTGACTTCCTCGGCCGTTGCATCTGGTGGTTTGTATATTAGAAAATAACTAAGTTTGTTTCTCTTTTTTACTCCCAGTACTTCTACCACCATCTTTGTTACGTTAAGGAGCGCCGAGCATACAAAGTCTTCCCTAATATACAGACCCACTTCTCCATGTGACCTAATTACCCTATCACACTTGTAAAGGTTGTATCCTGGTATCACACTTAGGTTGTATCCTATCACACTTGTAAAGGTTGTATCCTGGTATCCAGACCTCGCTGTCCAAGAATTCCCCTGTATGGGTTTCGGTGATAGCTCCAAATACTGCATTTGACTCCGTGAGGCGGCCATTTATGAATTGAACTTCGTTGTTTGTCCTTGATTTTAGTTCTTGTATGTTGGCAAAGATGAATTAGGTTACTCTATTAGTGATAGTTTGATTGGGAGACCGTTTCGGCAAGCCCATTATGCGTGGACATATTGAGTTTGTTCTGACCAGTGCTGATTATTGTTGGGCCGTTGCCTGTCATAGTTGTAGTTCGTTTTTGGTCTGTAATTGTATCTAATTCTGATATGCAAGTGGTTCTGGCATCCAGTTCCATACATTCTTTATGCACCTTCTTTTGAAATATTTTTTGGTTGGGTATCAAAAAATTAGTTTCCTCCAAATTCATTATCTTGATTGCCACTCTGTTACGTTCCGTGCCTTTCACGTGAAAGTATGTCCAGCTGAGGTTATAGCATTTTCTGTACTCAAGTGAGGTTCGGCACCTGTCAGGATTGAAAAACCTACATGTTGATCCAAATCGACACTGTCCTTTCCTGAGCATATTAAAAAAAAAATGGGATGGTGGTAACTGCATTCTAATCCTTTATTATTACCAGTATATCTGTCTGCATGTGCCCTTTGCATAAAATTTGCGCATGTCTGTTCTTCCAGTCTGATTCGCTTTATCGGGGACAGTTGAAGTGTCTGTACCTATCGAGCTGTCAGTGCTGTCTGTTAAACTTTCTAGTCTACTGTCGTCTTCATCCGGGCATACTGAATCACAGTTTGCAACTTCCTTTGTTTGTTTCCTCCCTGACTATGGTCTCCGCCCCCTGGTCTATTAGTTAGTCATATTATATCCAAGATGACTTATCTAATGTTAATTATATTAGAAACAATTGTCAATTATCATTTCCCACACTTTATGGATGGCGGGTAGGCTTTCAATGAACAATGTTTTCCGGTCATGAGTCATGTTATCTAGAAGGTATTTTAGGATATTCCAAGATGGAAGGTCATTTTTATATACCCAGAGCAAATGGCCAGCTCTCAGTCCCGTGGTGTTACTCCTGTTCAAGCCGAATGAAATCTATTCTTACATATATAACATTCAATTCCCGCTGCCTTCGACTTTAAGGCGTTATTACAGCAACCTGTCATCTTAAAAAGAACGTCGCTTTTGGCCGTTTGCCCGTATGGCCGAATATGGACGTAATTTGAAAAAGAAAAAAAAATGAAAATAAATTTGAGTTTTTTTTCAACAGTAAGTTAAGGGTTCTCTGATAGGTTAGGTGGGCCTGAATTTCTCATAAAGTTTCAAAACGGTATGAAAAACGTTAATGGAAAGTTAACTTTTCTAAGCTTGCAGAGTAAGCCGGACGACTCAAACAGAAAACGGAACAGTACGTCACTTTTGTGAGTCGATTTCATTTCAAATTGCATCCAAATTTGGCCATAGCGCGCATACAAGCCAAATGTGACGTTATTTTTAAGAGGACGGGTTGTACAGTGGCTGCAAATTTGTTTTACTCCCATTTTGCCTTGCTTTGCTGTATATATATGTATTTACAATATTATATATGTTCTACTGTGTGGGCAGGTACTTACCTCACGGATGAGGGTCCCAAGGGAAGTACAGTTGACACGTTGTTGTTCTAGGTCGCGGGCTGGATGCCGTCAGTTGCCAGTTACTTGAGTTATAACATTGATATATTAGTTTGCCTGTATTACCATAAGGGATTTTCGACTTGCAATGATATTCACTTTCTTACTAATTCCTAGATCGACATTACCCTATTACACTTTTTGTAAACAAATTACTAGTAAGCACGCGCACACGGTGAGCACACGGGACGTGGGTCTATGGGATGGCCCACATTTACATACAAGACTTATTTTGTGCATAATTTGCTCATTTGATATTAAGGTATGTTACCTTAACTTTTACAATTGACACTTACATAGTTTAGCACTGGACAACTATGACTTTTTGAAATTTCAATAAGGAGGGATGCAATTTTTGTTGTTGGTTTTTAAATTTCTAGGCAACATTTGTCACGGCCACTATGGGTCGTAACCGGATTCTTTGCTGGAGGAACCAAAGTACTAGTATCCGACCCCAAGTCGGTAGTGGCTTTCAAGGAGTAGGCTTGTAATGCAAGTAAAAAAACAAGGGGGAAGTTGAAAGTAATACGACACTTCATCCTTTATCAAAATATTCACATCACTCTCCCATCAACTTAAATAGAATCATAAACAAAGTATTACTACACTGATATATACACATGTATCGCTCCCATAGGACACTAAGCGCTCCTCGATGCTCATGCAATGCAGCCTTGTCAACTTCCGTGTTTCCTCAACATACAGTACCGTCCTCAACCAGTACTGGGAAACACCAACGAGTCTACCCTCTCCATGGGCCAGCCTATCTACAGTCTCACTAGGTGCTCCTTGTGAACGCCCACAATCACACTCCAGTCTGGTTCTGGCAGAGAACATCAGTCTCGTGCTACTGGGCCTCTACACGAACAAATACAAGGGTAGCGAAACCCTGGCAGGAGCTTCTTGCAACTAGCTAGTTACACTCCTCCGTAGCACCTCACCATCGGTCGTCTCTTCCTCTAGCCAGTCCAGGGATACACCAAATTCTGTCACTGCCACTTCACAGGCAGACAGCAGATACTACTCAGTGCCTCTTCGGCGGCGGTTCACTGCTCACGTAAAATAGAATGGAGTAGAGGCTGATAATAGGCGGCCCTGGGTAGACTGATTGTCATCGTACCACTGCAGCCCTACGTCGCCTCTTTGGATACAGACACGTCATCAGCAGTAAAGTGGCCGGTACTTGTGAACTAAGAAATACCACCTACGGACTTTGACATTGACAAACAACTTCTATCACGATAGATGACGCTGATTTCCAGGCACCACCTCACCAGAGGTCAGCTACAGGGACTCTCTGGGCTGACCAGGGCAGGAATCTAGCGTCTCTTGCAGGTATCATACTGCCACCACCAGATGGCGTCGTCCATTTAGTGGGGGTTCAGGGAGTAGACTCACAGATGGCGTTGACGTTGCTACTGCATACTCCGACGATGGAGTCGGGTTCGTAACATCCCTCAATAAGGAGGGATGCAGTTTTTTTGTTGCTCGTTTTTAAACTTCTAGGAAACATTTGCCTCCAGGCTCTGGCACCACGCGGGCAGGCAGGCAGGCGGTGGACCTGTTGACTACACTCGAAATTCACTTATTTCCTTAAAACACAAAAGTCGGATAGCAATCACTATCGTATATTGTTTAATATGTTGAGATGCACTTTGAGATATCTGACTGTGTTTAGTTCCTGTATCACTGAAATATCCCTAGATATATATAGTTTTTTGGCAAGGTCGTGCTCACGTGTCTTTCACTCTCACACCCCAACTTCGACTCAACTCGACAGTGGTTGATCTTGACGGGTGGTTCTACCGGCGGGCGACTAACGCCCGTGCTGCCGTCCCTCGCGGGTTCCAGAGGGTAGCTCATGTCTGTCCCTACAGGGCTGTGACCGTACTTATTGCTCCTGCACTCCTGGAAGAGCTTACTGACATGTTTCTGGCTGCTGGGGGAGTTGAGGGAGGAGAACGTGGAGGCAGAGGACTCTGTGACCCGCGCCCGCAGACGAGCCGCGCCCGCAGACGAGCCGCGCCCGCAGACGAGCCGCGCCCGCAGACGAGCCGCGCCCGCAGACGAGCCTGCGCCCGCAGACGAGCCTGCGCCCGCAGACGAGCCTGCGCCCGCAGACGAGCCTGCGCCCGCAGACGAGCCTGCGCCCGCAGACGAGCCTGCGCCCGCAGACGAGCCTGCGCCCGCAGACGAGCCTGCGCCCGCAGACGAGCCTGCGCCCGCAGACGAGCCTGCGCCCGCAGACGAGCCTGCGCCCGCAGACGAGCCTGCGCCCGCAGACGAGCCTGCGCCCGCAGACGAGCCTGCGCCCGCAGACGAGGAATCCAAAAATGATCTAGAATGATAATTTTCGTCTTGGTTGCTGCCTTAGGAAAAAAAGTGACCCAATGCCCTCATATCCGCTGATGGCACATCTATTATATTATAAATACCACGGGCCAGTCATAGATAATTTTTGAAAATTTTCTTGTATCAGCTAGATAGCATCCCATATATAAGGCTTCTGAACCCAAGACCCCATTCAATGCTTCAGTGATTTCCAGACAATTCATAGTATGATGCTCTTGTATCACATGACAACCCAACATAACGTATACGTAAACAAACAACACATACAAAAATGTCAACCCATGGTGGACAGGCCACCGAACTTTCAAACCTCCTCTCTCTCTACACCCGCATCCTCTTCCTGAATTTCATCTCCCCATCCCTCTACCTCCCCCATCCTTTCCATTCCCTATGGACATCAATCAGAATCTTGTATCACAGACAATTCTGCGTTCTACATTAATTTTCAGGACGCCAGAGGGAAGACTCCATAAAGCAAAATGACTCGATTTCCTGCTACAGGTATTTTAAATTAGACTAATTCTCAGATTACCAGAAACTTCCAGGGGCATTGCATCTTTTATAGATTCGGGTTGTAAATTAAAGGCTAGTATAAAGCCCCCATTAACAAATGCATCTTAGGTTAGTGTGCTAATTTGTAGCGTTGTGTAATATAATTTTATACAGTTGTGTGGAAAGTTACAAGTGATATTAAATAAATTACTGCTATTCAGTTATAAATACACTAGTAAGCTGGCGAAAGTTTTTGTAATTGTTTTCCAGCTACCACGTCTATGTGACCTTACTACACCTCACTAATTGTCTAAATTAGTCTGAAAAAGAATGTCTCCCAGGGACTGATCCATTGTAATTGCTCGCTGGCCTTTGCAGAGTATAAAAGTCTCTAATAGTTTTATCGAATGTGTGTGTTATCGGGGAGTTATTTTGTATCAATGCCTTACTTATGGCCTTTAAACCAGCGGGAAATGGAGTTATGCGATCTACCTATAACCTTGCCATCTCAATATTATTTAAAGTTTGCATTATCCTTTTCACTCTGTATAATCCATTTATCAGGGATTATTTCAAGGCAAATGCACACTTTCACATTATCTAGAACATATTCGCTAATTGTTGTAACATCCGACAAAAATTTAAAGCCCGTGTGTTCCCCCATCGTTTTCATATCAGACATTCGTTGCCTTTATTCTGGGGTCATCCCCGTAAAATAACCTCCTTAAGCATTAAAGCAATGCTCCAAATTTCCTATATGTCTCAGCATTGCATCTGTAAATAGTTGTCAGCAGCCATATATAACTCCAGTGTGTGAATAGTGTTAGTTTCGATTACGGTCTCGTTGAAATATACCACTATAGATTTAAATAATATCTGTGACAGCTCTGTGAGGGGAGCCGGTGGCTGAGCGGGCAGAACACTGGATGCGGGATCCTGTTGTCCCGGGATCGATCCCGGGCGCCGGCGTGAAACAATGGGCAGTTTCTTTTACCCTGATGCCCCTGTTACCTAGCAGTAAATAGGTACCTGGGAGCTAGTCAGCTGTCATGGGCTGATTCCTGGGGGTGGAGGCCTGGTCGAGGACCGGGCCGCGGGGACACTAAGCCCCGAAATCATCTCGAGATAACCTGATTATTAATTATTGATACTTTTTAGGCGTCCCCAATTACTGTATCCTAATCTTCTGCTGTTGAAGCCAGTGATAGTTCTAAAGCAAATGATGACATGTAGAGAGAGTGTCCATTCACGCCTTAAAATGCTAAATTCGAGGTACATATCTCTAAATTTATTAACCCAAGAATTTACTGGTAAAACGTCAATTGTTTGACACGAGGCGATAGTTGACTCAACCATTCTAGATGAAAAGGGTTTAGGAAAAGCATTGTTATTGCTGCAGTATAATTTTTTTGGTCCTAATCTCGTTTTTCTTTCTTAACAACCCGCCTACCCGTAAATTGCTTCCCAACAGTTTTTAACATTTCTAAGCTTCGATCTTTAAGCGACTGATTGAATGTGCATACACTGCTGTTAGTCTTGTATGACTTTCTCCCCCCATACTTAATGCCCTCGGGAGCTAAGGTTCTCAACAAGGCTCTGATCTCCTCGCCAGTCCTGCTATAAAAATGAAAATGCAGCCCCCACGTACATCTCGCCTAGTGCTGTTGAAAGTTCGGATATTCCCCAAACAAGCCCCTTTTAAAGAAACAGGCGGTGTCAGGAGTAATAACAACTCTTTGACTGATGGTGGGATAATATCTGTAACCTTTTTGCTGCTAAATATGTGGTAATAAAGATTATAAACTTTAACGCTCAATTATATAAGCCCCGAAGCTAACTATGTATGCAAAACTGCTGTAGTGTAGCCTTGCGTCTCAAAATAAACACGGTTGCCATCTTGATCTGTCATTGTAATGCTCACACTGTCGACAATGGCCGTGTTTAGAGGTTTATATAACTTCTTATTGCCACCTTTGCCCCCCATTTAAAGAGATAACTTCCAGTATATTAGCCAACTGATTACTGTAACTTGTGGGCATAATTTTGTTGCAATAAATGCATATATTATCCATCATTCCATTTGGCTGCTGCGGGTCTGAACATGCATATGTCGCCCTGGCAACATCATATTTTAAACTCCTAAGTTTGTCAAAATCTTCGCTGAACTCGGTGCCGATTACTTTCCCAATAGCATGCCCGAACGATAGCGAAATTAGACATATAATATTGTATTCCTCTTCTGTCGGTCTTTAAAACTGTTAACATGGCTTCACTGTATGCGGGGTTAAATTTATTGCGATCAGAACTCGAATAGTATTTTATGTACACCATATTTAGGATAAATCTTTATAATCGTTGTCTATAAAGTTCAGTTCATTACTTGTAAATATATTGGCTATTTTACAATTTAATAAAATAATTAATTTCCTTTTTCGCCCTGCCAAAAAGTTGTTTTTCTGTAAAAACTTAGAATAAGAATATTTTAAGCCAGTCATTTCGACATTGGTGTATATCAAATCGACCCTTATATTACTCTCAAGATCGTCTTTCATAATCACCCAATGAGACGTGTGCAGTAATAATTTCTGCATACATTTCATAAGAGCACTTTGGATTCCAGTTTGTTTATACTGGCGATACGAAAAAGCGTTGGGTGTGTTGTCAGGATACAGGTCCATATTGGCGACGTTTATGGTTCATATTACATGGGAATCAATACTGGCAACAGTCTCCGGTCACGGACCGATGACGAATAAATGCCTAGTGACTAAAAGTGGTTTTTAATACTGCAACCACGAAGGCATGGCTCAGCCCCCACAACCGCCGACCTTACTCAACTTAGGGGTGACGACCTCACCCTTTGCTGTCAGGGTGATGATTCGCCTCTCCTTCAACTCCGACTTCAACTTGCGACTGATGCCGTGTCGTCTTGGGCCACCGATCATGGCTTCAGGTTCTCTACATCTATGAATTGTGCTATGACTTTTACTCGGAAGCGTGTCGTTCTTCGTCCTTCTTTGTCGCTTTATGGTCACTCCATTGCGTACAAGGATTCCGCTAAGCTTTTGGGGTTGATTCTTGACACAAGTTTGTCTTGGTCTCCTCTTATCTCTTACCTCCGTGTTGAATGCTCTAAGGTCCTTACCCTCCTTCGGGTATTGTCCCATACTTCTTGGGGAGCGGATAGGAAAACACTACTCGCTTTACGTTCCTTTCTCGTCCTGTCTAAGCTTGATTATGGTTGCCCTGCTTACTCGTCTGCTTCTCCTTCTACTCTTTGCTGTCTTTATGCTTTGCACCATACTGGGTTGTGCCTCAGTTCTAGTGCCTTTCACACGACTCCCGTCCTCAGCTTGAATGTTGACACTGGCTTCCTGTCAATCCAGGACCGCCGTGATCGCTACTGTCTCCGTTATCTTGCAAGGTCCTTGCAACATCCATCCTCTCACCTCTGTCGTGCTTTAACTTTTGCCCCTTCTGCGGTTCCTGTTTCTCTTCACTACCTCACTCTTTGTCCAGTTATCTCGCTTACAGGATTCATTCTGATTGCATTTCTAATATTTCTCCTCGTGTTGTTCCTTCTTTGCCCCCGTGGAGTCCTCCCTTCCGCAGTTTTGTATATCCTTAACCCACATCACTAAAGCTTTTACCCTCCCCCCTACGGTTCTAAAACGCCTTTTCCTTGAGCACTTTTCTTCTCACTCCACTCCATTTCTATCTTCACCGATGGGTCTAAGTCAGCGGACGGTGTAGGCTTTGTTTTTCCTGAATGCACTTATGTGTCGCTTACCTCCGGAGACTAGCATCTTCACAGCGAAACTTTATGCTATTCTCTGTGCTCTTCGTCTCCTGCTCTCTCTTTGTCAATTTTCCTTTGTAGTTGTTGTTGACTTTCGTAGTGCCCTCATGGCTCTCCGGTCCTTTAATCCGGTTCATCCAGTGGTTCACGAGATCCAGCATTGGCTGTTTCTTGTTCACAGTAAATTTAAGTCGGTTTAGTTTTGCTGGGTTCCCAGCCATATTGGTGTCAATTTAAATGAGCATGCGGATGTTGCCGCCAGGGAAGGTGTCTGCTTCTGTCCCATCTCTCGTAAAGGTATTCCTTACTCTGACTTTTACCCGGTTATCCATTCCTGCATCTTTACCCGTTGGCAGGCTTATTGGTCGTCTGTTACTGGTAACAAACTGCGCACTCTTAGCATTTTCGCGCATTTGATGATTTCTAGGGTCGTCACCAAATTTTCTTAAGTTTCTGCATAACAGACTACGCGTGTAGTCCGACGAAAAAATATTTGTATAAATTCCATTTATTATCCGATCAACTTGGGAATAGTTTACAAATGTTTGCCATGAAATTTACGTTTTTTCTAATAGCCGAGCAGCTTATTAAAGAGAACGGCGTGGCAGTGAATCATCGTGGTGTTATTGACACGACGAGTATATACGACGTAGTTTATATATATGTTGCCGGTCGAACGCATCCTTATGTGACCTTTAATATTTATGTTCTTATAGAACATTCTATTGCAAACACATTGGAATAAAAATGAAATACATCGAAAAATGTCAGTACAGTGAATTGAATATACACTTTTCAAAGCGAGTTTCGCCGATATGCCGCCGCGGGTAACACTTCGGTCACTTCCCACTGTTTTGGGTGGGCTACGACATTGAATCTATATTTATATGCATATGTCCGTGTAGAGAATTTTATTGCGATTCCAAAGATACCACAATTAGCGATGTAGTACCACTGTAGGCTTCGCAACCATTAAGAGTGTGGAAACATTTTGTTGCTGTTTGGCGCTCTCGGCGAGTGATCTGAATAGTTTTTTATTTGGAGTTGATAGTCCTTATGCTTTGGCGGCATTTTATAGGTATGTTCTTATAGACAATTTTATTGCGAACACAGTGATACCAAATTTAAATACGTGCGCCTTCAATTATTGTCAGGACAGTCAAAAGAGTGTACACTTTTTCGGTCTTACCGCGTAGGCGCGCGAAACGCCGAAAGCACATATGGTAAGTTTTTTTTCAGAACGCAGTGTGGCGAAAGTGTTAGGAGTTGAGTCCTCGTGGCCGTCCTCCTACCACCGTAACCAGCGATGGGAAATGGCTCTGGCAAGGTTGCGTATTGGCCATACTCGCTTAATGCCTGGTCACTTGATGGAGCGCTGCCCTGCTCCGTATTGTCCTAATTGCATTGTCCCTCTTATGGTCATGCATATCCTTGTTGAATGTCCTGACTTTCGAGACAAGCGTGTCTTGTTTTCCGACTGTCCCCCCGCGGTCTCTTGTCCCTCGATAGTATCATTGGTGACTCCGATACTTTTGATATCGTTCGCCTTATGCTTTTCGGTTCTCGTATTGGCATCCTTGGTGATATTCAGCGCCCTCTGATTATCCCACACATTTGATGGTGCTACATAGCCTTCCCGGTTTGGTGGCCTCTTTTGATAATTACTTATTTTAGGAGTGATAACTGGGGTCAAGCTGGGCGTGGCTTGTTTCCTCCTTAACCCTTCTTTGAAAATCTGGCGATGGACGGCAATGTTTCTTAACAAACATAGATCAAATTGAAGTTATATTGAAGAATAATTTGGCCAGAGGCAGTTTAGTCAGCAAAACTAATGCATTTTGAAATGTCATTCCATAGATAATACAATTAATTATATGCAAACTAGTAACAGGACTCTGTAAATTACCATTAACATCCCATTTAAGTCGGCCCTCATGAAAATATTTTTTGAGGGCTCACATATTCATTATGTATTGCTCTTGATTGCAAAATAAATAGATTTCACAGTAAGATAAGATCTTGGGGCATGGCCTGTAAACTGTGCCATGGCATGGGGGTGGGCTGGGGCTCCGTTAGCAATCAGCTGCTAGGAGCTCAGAAGGCAGAATATTCAGCCCCTCCGACTCCTGGGATTCACCGGAGTCTCCTTGGTCCCACAGGGGAGGACCAGCAATGCCCACCACCGCAGGTCTTTGCTCCTAACACTAAAAGGGGAGGGGGGCCACTGATTCACCCTGGGATCCCTTCAGTCAACCACGGGGAAACTGCTGTTAACAGTTCCGGCCTAGACCCGTGGAGAAGTGAAGGAAGACTCAGGCTTACCTTATAACAATAACTTCCCTGAGTCTTGCCTGCCAGATAAAAGGGTTGCAGGAACTCCTTTCTTGCCTGCCTCTCTATCTTCTTCTTAACAAGGTCTCCAGCTGGGTTAGTATATCTGCACCCCAGCGATGCAGTTCAGTGGGTGTATTCTATACTATTTGTTGATCGAGGGAGTAGTGTTGCTACTCCCTCGATCTGCCACTGGACTGTTAGCCCAGGGTACTCTCCCATAAAAGTGTGGGTGGCTTTACCTATCTCCAGCCACTACGTTGCTTGTTGCCACCATTCAGGCTCTGATACTGGTCGGATGGCTTAGGGTACACTTATACCTCTGTGCCGCTTTAACACACTCCAGGCGATAAGAACTTCTATAGAGAACGTGACGTTCCCTAGGTGGTACTATGATAACCCTCGTGTATGCTCATAGAGAAATATAATAATAATGGAGGCACACTTAAACACGATAAAATGTGTGAATTTACTGACACAAATTACATGATCACACCTACATTTATAAGCAATACAGGAAAATGAACATAAGGATAATAAATCTGGAGATCGTCAGCAACTCTTTTTTCACGACCTCCAACCACTCCTTCAACTGGGCAGATTAGACAGGACTCACACACACTCTCACAGAAGGGCCTCTTCGCCATGTTGGCACTTCTTCTTCCACTGTCCTGCCGTCCACGCACACTGTCCTCTCCAACAGTCCTGGACACAAGCTGCCCTGCAGTCTATCCTACTACTAAAGTATCAATGCTATCCTGCAACATACAAATGCGAATATCGTGGTCTATCTAGCCTACTCAAACAAGGGGTAATGGGAGGGAAATTTGATCTACCTTACATTCCTGGCTCACGACGCCTGTCCCTCGATGGTGTGAGGTTACCACGCTTCCCGAGTCGATCCTTGACGATCCAGGAACGTTCCACAAGTCCTCGGGTGTCGTGCAGCCTTTGCGTCATCGCCGATCCAATCCCAGAGATTCAGCTATCCCAATCCTGGTTCATCAGTGGGCACTAAGCTAGTCACTATACGCACACAATCGTCCCATCCTCAAGGCGTTGCTCCTTGTCCTAGGAACGGCGTCGTTCCTCCAAAACCCTCAGTGAATGTGACCCGGTCACAGCTAAGTCTGCCTGCCACACCTTTCCAGGCCCTCAGCGTCGAGCGGCGCCGCCCAGCGTCGTCGCCGACCAATTTTCCAAGTTTGGCACTCCTCCGCTCAATAAACTTGGCTTCTTTCTTGCTTCCCAGAAGCGCAGGGTCTCCAATAACGATGGTGGGCTGCGATGGGTAAGTTAATCCACTGAATAAGGCTTGTGGAGCCTCAAATCCTCGAGAGCTGACCGAGGCGCGTCCTCTCACCTCCACAGTCAGGCAAACTCTGACGTTTGCCCCGCCCGGGGCACTCGGTGACGTCACAGCGGGCTCTGATTGATCGCCCGTGACCCACGCCACCCAATCCGCACACGGCTAGCGTTTTCTACAAAACGGCGGATCTACAGGTAGGGGTACTCTTTCATTTATATCAGGGCGCCACTTTCCCCTTTACCTACAAACTTATTAATTTCTCCCTTATCTGGCGGCCGGTCTGGTCGCCACATACACCAACAGACTCTCTGTATCTCAGAGAATCAGTAGGGAGAGCTGATATGACTCTTAAAGCAGGCAAACGAAAGAAATAGTTGAGGGCACCGTAACAGCCAGCATCTCCTGTGCTGGCATCTCTACCAGAGAGCAAATTAGTTACTCTCAAATACCTCTAGAAAAAATATCTCTGAGCTTGGGGTAGTTTGGAGTAGTTGAACCCCATGCACTGATACCGTATGTAAGATTGGGATATATTAACTCGCAGTATGAGAGGCGAGGAGAGTATAGTTGGAACATATCAGATTTTAAAGTATATCGACAGTTTTTGCGAGTTTTTTGGTAACATGTTGTATGTGGGTGCTGAAATTCTCTTGTCAATGATTATGCCAAGGAACTTTCCATCATTTTTATTGCTGATATTATCTATCATTCAAGTACTCCACTTGTACAATAGTGTCCACCATGAACCTCTGTTCAGCTCCTAGAAACTCAACCCCAATACACTTCTCTAGGTATTCCAAAATATCAGGAAAGGCACTTTTGCAGTTCTCCCAATCTGTTGCACACAAAAGTCCTAATCCAACATCAGTGATGCTTCGCCACTGATTCCACACACACATTTAGCTCCTCTATACTGCTTGAAGTCAACACCTCCCTATGGAGTTATGGTCTACCACAGAGTTCAGCATACACTTCTTCACCAGCCTCGGAGTTCCTCCATCAACCTTTTCTCTAACCACAAAGTTTTTCCACAAACTCCTTCCCAAACAACCCTGGAGGAACTAAGAGGCCGAAGAAGAAGTGTACGATGTACTTTGTTGTAGAGCACAGCTCCATAGTGAGGTCTTGACTTCAAGCAGTGTAGACGAGTTACATGTGTGTCTGTGGAATCAGTGATGAAGCGTCACTGATGTTGGATTAGGACTAAGTTGTGCAGCAGAATGGGATCTCTGTCGTACTCATACTTCGGCTCATCATCCTCACGCTATGGTCTGTTGCCATCACACGTCAGTCTGTCATTATAAATCATTCTCCCGTCTTCATCGACTATCCCTTCTTTCGTCTCCTCAATCATCTATAACTTCATTATCTGACTTCCATCGAACATTCGACTTTCTTCTACCCCTCCATGCTTGCATTATCATCTTCCTCTTCTGTTTCGATCTACTACACAACTCCAATTCTTATCTATATGTTGCCATATGAAGTAGATCTTTTCTATGTCCTCATACAAGCCATGAGGGCGACAATGCTTCAGGGGAAAAGCGTACTGGCCTCGTGCGAGCCGCGGTGGGGGGGGGGGGGTGTCCCTGGCCTCGTGCGAGCCGCAGTGGGGGGGGGGGTGTCCCTGGCCTCGTGCGAGCCACGGTGGGGGGGGGGGGGGGTCCCCTGGCCTCGTGCGAGCCGAGGGGAAGGGGGGTCCCTGGCCTCGTGCGAGCCGGAGGTGGGGGGTCCCTGGCCTCGTGCGAGCCGGGGGGGGGGGGTCCCTGGCCTCGTGCGAGCCGCGGGGGGGGGGGGGGGGGTGGTGGTCCCTGGCTTCGTGCGAGCCGCAGGGGAGGGGGTCCCTGGCCTCGTGCGAGCCGCGGGGGGGGGTCCCTGGCCTCGTGCGAGCCGCGGGGGGGGTCCCTGGCCTCGTGCGAGCCGCGGGGGGGGGGGGGCCTGGCCTCGTGCGAGCCGCGGGGGGGGGGCCTGGCCTCGTGCGAGCCGCAGGGGGGGGGGGGGGGCCTGGCCTCGTGCGAGCCGCGGGGGGGGGGGCCTGGCCTCGTGCGAGCCGCGGGGGGGGGGGGGGGTCCCAGGCCTCGTGCGAGCCGCAGGGGGGGGGGGTCCCTGGCCTCGTGCGAGCCGCAGGGGGGGGTCCCTGGCCTCGTGTGAGCCGCGGTGGGGTGGTCCCTGGCCTCGT
>NC_091161.1:28888467-28929507 GCF_040958095.1 Procambarus clarkii | reverse complement strand
TATATATATATATAAATATATATATATATAAATATATATATATATATATATATATATATATATATATTTAAATAGTGACATTTCTCTATGAGCATACACGAGGGTTATCATAGTACCACCTAGGGAACGTCACGTTCTCTATAGAAGTTCTTATCGCCTGGAGTGTGTTAAAGCGGCACAGAGGTATAAGTGTACCCTAAGCCATCCGACCAGTATCAGAGCCTGAATGGTGGCAACAAGCAACGTAGTGGCTGGAGATAGGTAAAGCCACCCACACTTTTATGGGAGAGTACCCTGGGCTAACAGTCCAGTGGCAGATCGAGGGAGTAGCAACACTACTCCCTCGATCAACAAATAGTATAGAATACACCCACTGAACTGCATCGCTGGGGTGCAGATATACTAACCCAGCTGGAGACCTTGTTAAGAAGAAGATAGAGAGGCAGGCAAGAAAGGAGTTCCTGCAACCCTTTTATCTGGCAGGCAAGACTCAGGGAAGTTATTGTTATAAGGTAAGCCTGAGTCTTCCTTCACTTCTCCACGGGTCTAGGCCGGAACTGTTAACAGCAGTTTTTCCGTGGTTGACTGAAGGGATCCCAGAGTGAATCAGTGGCCCCCCCTCCCCTTTTAGTGTTGGGAGCAAAGACCTGAGGTGGTGGGCATTGCTGGTCCTCCCCTGTGGGACCAAGGAGACTCCGGTGAATCCCAGGAGTCGGAGGGGCTGAATATTCTGCCTTCTGAGCTCCTAGCAGCCGATTGCTAACGGAGCCCCAGCCCACCCCCATGACATGGCACAGTTTACAGGCCATGCCCCAAGATCTTATCTTACTGTGAAATCTATTTATTTTGCAATTAAGAGCAATACATAATGAATATGTGAGCCCTCAAAAAATATTTTCATGAGGGCTGACTTAAATGGGATGTTAATGGTAATTTACAGAGTCCTGTTACTAGTTTGCATATAATTAATTGTATTATCTATGGAATGACATTTCAAAATGCATTAGTTTTGCTGACTAAACTGCCTCTGGCCAAATTATTCTTCAATATAACTTCAATTTGATCTATGTTTGTTAAGAAACATTGCCGTCCATCGCCAGATTTTCAAAGAAGGGTTAAGGAGGAAGCAAGCCACGCCCAGCTTGACCCCAGTTATCACTCCTAAATAAGTAATTATCAAAAGAGGCCACCAAACCGGGAAGGCTATGTAGCACCATCAAATGTGTGGGATAATCAGAGGGCGCTGAATATCACCAAGGATGCCAATACGAGAACCGAAAAGCATAAGGCGAACGATATCAAAAGTATCGGAGTCACCAATGATACTATCGAGGGACAAGAGACCGCGGGGGACAGTCGGAAAACAAGACACGCTTGTCCCGAAAGTCAGGACATTCAACAAGGATATGCATGACCATAAGAGGGACAATGCAATTAGGACAATACGGAGCAGGGCAGTGGTCCATCAAGTGACCAGGCATTAAGCGAGTATGGCCAATACGCAACCTTGCCAGAGCCATTTCCCATCACTGGTTACGGTGGTAGGAGGACGGCCACGAGGACTCAACTCCTAACACTTTCGCCACACTGCGTTCTGAAAAAAACTTACCATATGTGCTTTCGGCGTTTCGCGCGCCTACGCGGTAAGACCGAAAAAGTGTACACTCTTTTGACTATCCTGACAATAATTGAAGGCGCACGTATTTAAATTTGGTATCACTGTGTTCGCAATAAAATTGTCTATAAGAACATACCTATAAAATGCCGCCAGAGCATAAGGACTATCAACACCAAATAAAAAACTATTCAGATCACTCGCCGAGAGCGCCAAACAGCAACAAAATGTTTCCACACTCTTAATGGTTGCGAAGCCTACAGTGGTACTACATCGCTAATTGTGGTATCATTGGAATCGCAATAAAATTCTCTACACGGACATATGCATATAAATATAGATTCAATGTCGTAGCCCACCCAAAACAGTGGGAAGTGACCGAAGTGTTACCCGCGGCGGCATATCGGCGAAACTCGCTTTGAAAAGTGTATATTCAATTCACTGTACTGACATTTTTCGATGTATGTATTTCATTTTTGTTCCAATGTGTTTGCAATAGAATGTTCTATAAGAACATAAGTATTAAAGGTCACATAAGGATGCGTTCGACCGGCAACATATATATAAACTACGTCGATTATACTCGTCGTGTCAATAACACCACGATGATTCACTGCCACGCCGTTCTCTTTAATAAGCTGCTCGGCTATTAGAAAAAACGTAAATTTCATGGCAAACATTTGTAAACTATTCCCAAGTTGATCGGATAATAAATGGAATTTATACAAATATTTTTTCGTCGGACTACACGCGTAGTCTGTTATGCGGAAACTTAAGAAAATTTGGTGACGACCCTAGAAATCATCAAATGCGCGAAAATGCTAAGAGTGCGCAGTTTGTTACCAGTAACAGACGACCAATAAGCCTGCCAACGGGTAAGGATGGAGGAATGGATAACCGGGTAAAAGTCAGAGTAAGGAATACCTTTACGAGAGATGGGACAGAAGCAGACACCTTCCCTGGCGGCAACATCCGCATGCTCATTTAAATTGACACCAATATGGCTGGGAACCCAGCAAAACTCAACCGACTTAAATTTACTGTGAACAAGAAACAGCCAATGCTGGATCTCGAGAACCACTGGATGAACCGGATTAAAGGACCGGAGAGCCATGAGGGCACTACGAAAGTCAACAACAACTACAAAGGAAAATTTACAACGAGAGAGCAGGAGACGAAGAGCACAGAGAATAGCATAAAGTTTCGCTGTGAAGATGCTAGTCTCCGGAGGTAAGCGACACATAAGTGCAATCAGGAAAAACAAAGTAGCCTACACCGTCCGCTGACTTAGACCCATCGGTGAAGATAGAAATGGAGTGGAGTGAGAAGAAAAGTGCTCAAGGAAAAGGCGTTTTAGAATCGTAGGGGGGAGGGTAAAAGCTTTAGTGATGTGGGTTAAGGATATACAAAACTGCGGAAGGGAGGACTCCACGGGGGGCAAAGAAGGAACAACACGAGGAGAAATATTAGAAATGCAATCAGAATGAATCCTGTAAGCGGGATAACTGGACAAAGAGTGAGGTAGTGAAGAGAAACAGGAACCGCAGAAGGGGCAAAAGTTAAAGCACGACAGAGGCGAGAGGATGGATGTTGCAAGGACCTTGCAAGATAACGGAGACAGTAGCGATCACGGCGGTCCTGGATTGACAGGAAGCCAGTGTCAACATTCAAGCTGAGGACGGGAGTCGAATGAAAGGCACTAGAACTGAGGCACAACCCAGTATGGTGCAAAGCATAAAGACGGCAAAGAGTAGAGGAGAAGCAGACGAGTAAGCAGGGCAACCATAATCAAGCTTAGACAGGACGAGAAAGGAACGTAAAGCGAGTAGAGTGTTCCTATCCGCTCCCCAAGAAGTATGGGACAATACCCGAAGGAGGGTAAGGACCTTAGAGCATTCAACACGGAGGTAAGAGATAAGAGGACACCAAGACAAACGAGTGTCAAGAATCAACCCCAAAAGCTTAGCGGAATCCTTGTACACAATGGAGTGACCATAAAGCGACAAAGAACGACACGCTTCCGAGTAAAAGTCATAGCACAATTCATAGATGTAGAGAACCTGAAGCCATGATCGGTGGCCCAAGACGACACGGCATCAGTCGCAAGTTGAAGTCGGAGTTGAAGGAGAGGCGAATCATCACCCTGACAGCAAAGGGTGAGGTCGTCACCCCTAAGTTGAGTAAGGTCGGCGGTTGTGGGGGCTGAGCCATGCCTTCGTGGTTGCAGTATTAAAACCACTTTTAGTCACTAGGCATTTATTCGTCATCGGTCCGTGACCGGAGACTGTTGCCAGTATTGATTCCCATGTAATATGAACCATAAACGTCGCCAATATGGACCTGTATCCTGACAACACACCCAACGCTTTTTCGTATCGCCAGTATAAACAAACTGGAATCCAAAGTGCTCTTATGAAATGTATGCAGAAATTATTACTGCACACGTCTCATTGGGTGATTATGAAAGACGATCTTGAGAGTAATATAAGGGTCGATTTGATATACACCAATGTCGAAATGACTGGCTTAAAATATTCTTATTCTAAGTTTTTACAGAAAAACAACTTTTTGGCAGGGCGAAAAAGGAAATTAATTATTTTATTAAATTGTAAAATAGTCAATATATTTACAAGTAATGAACTGAACTTTATGGACAACGATTATAAAGATTTATCCTAATTATGGTGTACATAAAATACTATTCGAGTTCTGATCGCAATAAATTTAACCCCGCATACAGTGAAGCCATGTTAACAGTTTTAAAGACCGACAGAAGAGGAATACAATATTATGTCTAATTTCGCTATCGTTCGGGCATGCTATTGGGAAAGTAATCGGCACCGAGTTAAGCGAAGATTTTGACAAACTTAGGAGTTTAAAATATGATGTTGCCAGGGCGACATATGCATGTTCAGACCCGCAGCAGCCAAATGGAATGATGGATAATATATGCATTTATTGCAACAAAATTATGCCCACAAGTTACAGTAATCAGTTGGCTAATATACTGGAAGTTATCTCTTTAAATGGGGGGCAAAGGTGGCAATAAGAAGTTATGTAAACCTCTAAACACGGCCATTGTCGACAGTGTGAGCATTACAATGACAGATCAAGATGGCAACCGTGTTTATTTTGAGACGCAAGGCTACACTACAGCAGTTTTGCATACATAGTTAGCTTCGGGGCTTATATAATTGAGCGTTAAAGTTTATAATCTTTATTACCACATATTTAGCAGCAAAAAGGTTACAGATATTATCCCACCATCAGTCAAAGAGTTGTTATTACTCCTGACACCGCCTGTTTCTTTAAAAGGGGCTTGTTTGGGGAATATCCGAACTTTCAACAGCACTAGGCGAGATGTATGTGGGGGCTGCATTTTCATTTTTATAGCAGGACTGGCGAGGAGAGCAGAGCCTTGTTGAGAACCTTAGCTCCCGAGGGCATTAAGTATGGGGGGAGAAAGTCATACAAGACTAACAGCAGTGTATGCACATTCAATCAGTCGCTTAAAGATCGAAGCTTAGAAATGTTAAAAACTGTTGGGAAGCAATTTACGGGTAGGCGGGTTGTTAAGAAAGAAAAACGAGATTAGGACCAAAAAAATTATACTGCAGCAATAACAATGCTTTTCCTAAACCCTTTTCATCTAGAATGGTTGAGTCAACTATCGCCTCGTGTCAAACAATTGACGTTTTACCAGTAAATTCTTGGGTTAATAAATTTAGAGATATGTACCTCGAATTTAGCATTTTAAACGTGAATGGACACTTTCTCTACATGTCATCATTTGCTTTAGAACTATCACTGGCTTCAACAGCAGAAGATTAGGATACAGTAATTGGGGACGCCTAAAAAGTATCAATAATTAATGATCAGGTTATCTTGAGATGATTTCGGGGCTTAGTGTCCCCGCGGCCCGGTCCTCGACCAGGCCTCCACCCCCAGGAATCAGCCCATGACAGCTGACTAGCTCCCAGGTACCTATTTACTGCTAGGTAACAGGTGCATCAGGGTAAAAGAAACTGCCCATTGTTTCACGCCGGCGCCCGGGATTGATCCCGGGACAACAGGATCCCGCATCCAGTGTTCTTCCCGCTCAGCCACCGGCTCCCCTCACAGAGCTGTCACAGATATTATTTAAATCTTTAGTGGTATATTTCAACGAGACCGTAATCGAAACTAACACTATTCACACACTGGAGTTATATATGGCTGCTGACAACTATTTACAGATGCAATGCTGAGACATATAGGAAATTTGGAGCATTGCTTTAATGCTTAAGGAGGTTATTTTACGGGGATGACCCCAGAATAAAGGCAACGAATGTCTGATATGAAAACGATGGGGGAACACACGGGCTTTAAATTTTTGTCGGATGTTACAACAATTAGCGAATATGTTCTAGATAATGTGAAAGTGTGCATTTGCCTTGAAATAATCCCTGATAAATGGATTATACAGAGTGAAAAGGATAATGCAAACTTTAAATATTATTGAGATGGCAAGGTTATAGGTAGATCGCATAACTCCATTTCCCGCTGGTTTAAAGGCCATAAGTAAGGCATTGATACAAAATAACTCCCCGATAACACACACATTCGATAAAACTATTAGAGACTTTTATACTCTGCAAAGGCCAGCGAGCAATTACAATGGATCAGTCCCTGGGAGACATTCTTTTTCAGACTAATTTAGACAATTAGTGAGGTGTAGTAAGGTCACATAGACGTGGTAGCTGGAAAACAATTACAAAAACTTTCGCCAGCTTACTAGTGTATTTATAACTGAATAGCAGTAATTTATTTAATATCACTTGTAACTTTCCACACAACTGTATAAAATTATATTACACAACGCTACAAATTAGCACACTAACCTAAGATGCATTTGTTAATGGGGGCTTTATACTAGCCTTTAATTTACAACCCGAATCTATAAAAGATGCAATGCCCCTGGAAGTTTCTGGTAATCTGAGAATTAGTCTAATTTAAAATACCTGTAGCAGGAAATCGAGTCATTTTGCTTTATGGAGTCTTCCCTCTGGCGTCCTGAAAATTAATGTAGAACGCAGAATTGTCTGTGATACAAGATTCGGATTGATGTCCATAGGGAATGGAAAGGATGGGGGAGGTAGAGGGATGGGGAGATGAAATTCAGGAAGAGGATGCGGGTGTAGAGAGAGAGGAGGTTTGAAAGTTCGGTGGCCTGTCCACCATGGGTTGACATTTTTGTATGTGTTGTTTGTTTGCGTATACGTTATGTTGGGTTGTCATGTGATACAAGAGCATCATACTATGAATTGTCTGGAAATCACTGAAGCATTGAATGGGGTCTTGGGTTCAGAAGCCTTATATATGGGATGCTATCTAGCTGATACAAGAAAATTTTCAAAAATTATCTATGACTGGCCCGTGGTATTTATAATATAATAGATGTGCCATCAGCGGATATGAGGGCATTGGGACACATTTTTTTTCCTAAGGCAGCAACCAAGACGAAAATTATCATTCTAGATCATTTTTGGATTCCTCGTCTGCGGGAGCGGCTCGTCTGCGGGAGCGGCTCGTCTGCGGGCACGGCTCGTCTGCGGGAGCGGCTCGTCTGCGGGCACGGCTCGTCTGCGGGAGCGGCTCGTCTGCGGGAGCGGCTCGTCTGCGGGAGCGGCTCGTCTGCGGGAGCGGGTCACAGAGTCCTCTGCCTCCACACTCTCCTCCCTCAACTCCCCCGGCAGCCAGAAACATGTCAGTAAGCTCTTCCAGGAGTGCAGGAGCAATAAGTACGGTCACAGCCCTGTAGGGACAGACATGAGCTACCCTCTGGAACCCGCGAGGGACGGCAGCACGGGCGTTAGTCGCCCGCCGGTAGAACCACCCGTCAAGGTCAACCACTGTCGAGTTGAGTCGAAGTTGGGGTGTGAGAGTGAAAGACACGTGAGCACGACCTTGCCAAAAAACTATATATATCTAGGGATATTTCAGTGATACAGGAACTAAACACAGTCAGATATCTCAAAGTGCATCTCAACATATTAAACAATATACGATAGTGATTGCTATCCGACTTTTGTGTTTTAAGGAAATAAGTGAATTTCGAGTGTAGTCAACAGGTCCACCGCCTGCCTGCCTGCCCGCGTGGTGCCAGAGCCTGGAGGCAAATGTTTCCTAGAAGTTTAAAAACGAGCAACAAAAAAATTGCATCCCTCCTTATTGAGGGATGTTACGAACCCGACTTCATCGTCGGAGTATGCAGTAGCAACGTCAACGCCATCTGTGAGTCTACTCCCTGAATCCCCACTAAATGGATGACGCCATCTGGTGGTGGCAGTATGATACCTGCAAGAGACGCTAGATTCCTGCCCTGGTCAGCCCAGAGAGTCCCTGTAGCTGACCTCTGGTGAGGTGGTGCCTGGAAATCAGCGTCATCTATCGTGATAGAAGTTGTTTGTCAATGTCAAAATCCGTAGGTGGTATTTCTTAGTTCACAAGTACCGGCCACTTTACTGCTGATGACGTGTCTGTATCCACAGAGGCGACGTAGGGCTGCAGTGGTACGATGACAATCAGTCTACCCAGGGCCGCCTATTATCAGCCTCTACTCCATTCTACTTTACGTGAGCAGTGAACCGCCGCCGAAGAGGCACTGAGTAGTATCTGCTGTCTGCCTGTGAAGTGGCAGTGACAGAATTTGGTGTATCCCTGGACTGGCTAGAGGAAGAGACGACCGATGGTGAGGTGCTACGGAGGAGTGTAACTAGCTAGTTGCAAGAAGCTCCTGCCAGGGTTTCGCTACCCTTGTATTTGTTCGTGTAGAGGCCCAGTAGCACGAGACTGATGTTCTCTGCCAGAACCAGACTGGAGTGTGATTGTGGGCGTTCACAAGGAGCACCTAGTGAGACTGTAGATAGGCTGGCCCATGGAGAGGGTAGACTCGTTGGTGTTTCCCAGTACTGGTTGAGGACGGTACTGTATGTTGAGGAAACACGGAAGTTGACAAGGCTGCATTGCATGAGCATCGAGGAGCGCTTAGTGTCCTATGAGAGCGATACATGTGTATATATCAGTGTAGTAATACTTCGTTTATGATTCTATTTAAGTTGATGGGAGAGTGATATGTGAATATTTTGATAAAGGATGAAGTGTCGTATTACTTTCAACTTCCCCCTTGTTTTTTTACTTGCATTACAAGCCTACTCCTTAAAAGCCACTGCCGACTTGGGGTCGGATACTAGTACTTTGGTTCCTCCAGCAAAGAATCCGGTTACGACCCATAGTGGCCGTGACAAATGTTGCCTAGAAATTTAAAATCCAACAACAAAAATTGCATCCCTCCTTATTGAAATTTCAAAAAGTCATAGTTGTCCAGTGCTAAACTATGTAACTGTCAATTGTAAAAGTTAAGGTAACATACCTTAATATCAAATGAGCAAATTATACACAAAATAAGTCTTGTATGTAAATGTGGGCCATCCCATAGACCCACGTCCCGTGTGCTCACCGTGTGTGCGTGCTTACTAGTAATTTGTTTACAAAAAGTGTAATAGGGTAATGTCGATCTAGGAATTAGTAAGAAA
Source organism: Procambarus clarkii (assembly GCF_040958095.1). Taxonomy (NCBI): domain Eukaryota; kingdom Metazoa; phylum Arthropoda; class Malacostraca; order Decapoda; family Cambaridae; genus Procambarus; species Procambarus clarkii. The sequence goes on along the minus strand of NC_091161.1, from coordinate 28,920,318 downwards.
GTGAATATCATTGCAAGTCGGAAATAAAGTCGAAAATCCCTTATGGTAATACAGGCAAACTAATATATCAATGTTATAACTCAAGTAACTGGCAACTGACGGCATCCAGCCCGCGACCTAGAACAACAACGTGTCAACTGTACTTCCCTTGGGACCCTCATCCATGAGGTAAGTTCCTGCCCACACAGTAGAACATATATAATATTGTAAATACATATATATACAGCAAAGCAAGGCAAAATGGGAGTAAAACAAATTTGCAGCCACTGTACAACCCGTCCTCTTAAAAATAACGTCACATTTGGCTTGTATGCGCGCTATGGCCAAATTTGGATGCAATTTGAAATGAAATCGACTCACAAAAGTGACGTACTGTTCCGTTTTCTGTTTGAGTCGTCCGGCTTACTCTGCAAGCTTAGAAAAGTTAACTTTCCATTAACGTTTTTCATACCGTTTTGAAACTTTATGAGAAATTCAGGCAAACCTAACCTATCAGAGAACCCTTAACTTACTGTTGAAAAAAAAAAACTCAAATTTATTTTCATTTTTTTTTCTTTTTCAAATTACCCCCTCCCCGCTCAGCTCGTTGTCGCCGTGTGGGGGCTTAGTGGGCGGCTGCCGGAGTGTGATGCTCCTTGGGACGGTCCTCTGTCCTTTTCTAGCCTTGTGCTCCTGCTGCCGTCCTCTCCAATTCTGCTGGGCATCTTTTCCTTTTCCTTCTGTTTCGTTTTTCTCCCCCCTCTTCTCCTATCTGCTTGCCGTTTCCTACCGACCTTTTGCTCGTTCTGGTTCTTCCCTTGGACTTCTTCTATTTTGACGCCCGGGTGCTTGAGGAGGCATACTCATGCACCCGTAGAACTGTAGTACCCGACGTCGAGAGCGAGGGGAACCTTTTATTGTCAATCCCCACTTCGTCACTGAACCCGATCTCGACGGACTGTCGGTTTCTTAAGGTGGCGTTTGTGGGGCGTATACTCGCGACGCACCCCTAGGAGGCCCCGACAAGATCGGCGATAGCTTCTTGTTGGGTGTCCTGCCTCTAATTGTGGCTCCATGGTGGGTGTGGGGGCACATTCGTGAGTGAATTCTTTCTTTCGTCAAGATGATTACCCCTGCTTCGGCTTCTTCTGGTTTACCTTCTCAGGCTCGTGGGGTGGGCGACCAAGCCCCCGAGTCGGTCCGTATTGGAAGACCGGGCTCTGTAGCCTCCGCTGCATTGGGCCCCGACCTTGCTCCTCCTTTGGCCTCTCTGACTCCTTCCTCTGGCTCCCCTCCCTCCTCTGTGGTTGGGTCGAGCCCCAAGCCCCCAGTGGTGACTACCTCGTCCCCTGGCGTGGCTCCTTCTCTAGTTGTAACTACTGCGCCTTTTAACCCCTCTCTCTCTGGGGGTTCTCACCGCCGTCTTCGTCACGGCCGCCCTCGCTCGATTCCTTCCAGTTCTGCTACCTATCAAGCCTTGTTTGGTCCCGCTTCGTGGGCCAAATATTTTGATCTCCTCCCTCTTGATTCTGCGCCTCCTGACGATTTCTCCCTCCATCGACATCTCATTGATTCCGTGGATGCCTCCATTACTTTCAACCCCACTCGTCTCGGTACACGTGTCGTTGCTGCTCCTTCTCAGGATGCTGCTTCCCGCTTGGCTGCCTTATCCTGCCTTGGCGAGACCCCCGTTCGGGTCTCGAAGAACGTTCAGTTGAATGCCAGTGTTGGCACTATTTTGCTCCCGCCCCATGTTGCGACCGGTGTTCGGGACCTACGCGACTGCCACGACGATATTCGACATATTCTCGCTGCCCAGGGCCATTCTATTCTCCAGGTGGACACGTTTACTCGTCCTCCTCGTGGTAGTCGCCGTCAACCCCTCCGGGTTGTGAAGATTACCTTTGATGGTAGGACCCTTCCACCCTCTGTCATTCTTGCTGGTGCCAGGTGCTCTGTCCAGGAGTACATTCCTTCTCCTCGGCTCTGCAACAAGTGCTGGAGGTTTGGGCATGGTGCCCTCCGCTGCTCCGGGACTGTCTCTCTCTGTCCTTTGTGTGGTGGCGAAGGTCACTAAGTCGGAGTGCGCTTCTCCCCAGGCTCGTTGCCTCAACTGCGGTGAGGCCCATCCTACCTTCTCCCGTGCATGTGTCCATTACAAGCTTGAGGCAGCCGTCCTCAACTTGAAGCACCGGGAGCGTTTATCTTTTCCTGAGGCGAGGCGCCAGGTTCGCCGGCTCCCGCCTTATGCTAATATCCCTTATGCTCGCGTGTTGCGCTCTTCCTCTCCTCGTCCTTCCCGCCTTCCTCAGACTCACAACCGTTTCCAGGCCTTGGACCCTGATGCGCCCACTGCCCCCTCCTCTGTCCCTTTGGGTTCTCTCCCGAAGGATCCTCCTCCTGGTCCTCTGTCTGGGGTTCCCCTTCCTTCTACCCGGTCTGTCGTGTCTTCTGTGTCTCCTTCCTCGTCCCCCTCCGATCCTCCTTCCCATCCTCTTCCTCCATCTATCGGCTCTCCCCGCCGCCTGTCGGTGCGGGCGGATGTCCATCGCTCTCCTAACGGCCGTCGTGTGTGCTCTCGTTCGGCTTCTGTTGAGACACTGGAATCCGTTGCCCGGTACGTAGTTGCTGGGACACCGGTCTCTTTAAGTCAGAAGCGTAAGCCTGGCTCCTCTCCTTCCTCTTCCCCGGCGGGTAAGAAGGCTTCGCTTTCTTCCTCAGCTCCTCCTTCTGGCTCTGTTGCTCCTTCCCCTCCCGTTTCAGTGCTTGCGCCCCCTGTTCCTGCTATGGAGGTTTCTTTGGCCCCTGCTTCCCTTTCGGTTGCTGCTCTTGCTGGGGTGCGCTCCTCTCTTTCTACTCCCCCTCTTCCTGCTGCTGTCCTTGACTGCTCCTCTCCGTTGTCTCCTCCTCCTCCTCCTCCTCCTCCTCCTCCTCCTCCGGACCCTGCCCGCCCACCTCTGATCTGTTCTCCCGTTTCCTTCCCTCCGTCTTTGCTCAGTTTACCCATGCCCCCTAACCCTGACTTTGCTGACCCTGATCCCGACCCTGATATTCTTTAACGTGCTCTGTTGGTCTTTCGCCTTTGTTTCTTCCTTGTTCTCTGTTTTTGTCCTTTCTCTTCTCGTCGTTGTCCATTCTTCAATGGAACGTTCGAGGTTATTACGCCAATTTCCTCGAACTCCAACTTCTGGTTTCGCGGTTTTCGCCCCTTTGTGTCTGTCTCCAGGAGCCGATGCTTGGTGCTCGTCCTGGTCGTTTTCGTGGCTATTCCTTTCTCTCCCCCCCCCCAGCCATTGCTGGGGCTTCTAATTCTTCTGCTCTCTTGATTCGGGCTGATGTTCCCTTTGTTCCTTTACTTTTTCCTTCGCCTCTCCATTGTTCTGCTGCTCGTATCTTTGTGGGGAAATGGTACACAGTTTGTTCCATTTATCTCCCCCCGAGTGTCCCGCTCTCTCTTCCTGATTTGAAACACCTCCTAGACTCCTTGCCGGAGCCTGTGCTCCTGCTGGGTGACTTCAATTGTCGTCATTCTCTTTGGGGTGACGTTCTGACGAATACCCGGGGTCGCCTCCTTGAGCCGTTTCTCCTCTCTTCTTCCCTGTCTCTTCTGAATTCTGGTGAGCCCACTCATTTGGACTCTCGAACTCGCACCCTTTCTTGTCTTGATCTTTCTCTCTGCTCTTCTTCTCTTTCCTTAGATTTCACATGGCAGGTTCTTGATGACCTCCATGGAAGTGATCATTTCCCCATCCTTGTTTCCTTTTTCTCTTTTCGCCCTTCCCTCTCTTTCCCTAGGTGGCAGTTTGCTAAGGCGGACTGGACCCTATTTTCCCTCAGTGCTACTCTCTCTGACCTCTCCCTTCTGCCCCTCTCTCGCGCTCTCCTCCTTTTTCATGACACTGTCTTCGACGCTGCCCTCCGCTCTATTCCTCGCTCTTCCTCTCGGGGTCCACGGAAGTGCGTTCCCTGGTGGAATGCGGACTGTGCTCGGGCTGTCCGCTGTAAGCGTGCAGCCTGGAAGAAGCACCGCCGTAGGCAGACGACCGATTCTTTTCTTTTCTTTCGGAAAGCGAGTGCGGTGGCCCGTAGGGCCATCCGTACGGCTAAACGTGAATGTTGGGCATCTTATGTCTCGACAATTACGTCCGAAACCCCTCTGGCCCAGATCTGGAAGCGTATCCGCAAGATAGCGGGTAAGTTCGTTCCCGATGTTTCACCGGTCCTTCACCTCCATGATACTCTTGTGGCGGACCCGTTGCAGGTCGCTTCCGAACTGGGTTCCCACTTTTCTTCTGTTAGCTCTGGTCTTCATCTTCCCCAATCTTTCCTTCTTCGTAAACCTGTCCTTGAGTCTCGTCCTTTAGATTTCTGCACTCATCTTCAGCTTCCCTATAATGATCCCTTCTCTCTCTCTGAACTTCGTTCTGCCCTGGCCCTCTGCGGTTCTACGGCGGCGGGCTCCGATGGTATTCATTATGAGATGCTTCGCCATCTCCCTCCGAGCACGTCTCAGTATTTACCGAGTCTGTATAATCGGATCTGGGAGTCGTCGTCAGTCCCTGAGGACTGGCTCGATGCCGTTGTCCTCCCTGTTCGCAAACCGGGGTCTCTGGGTACTTCCCCTAAGGACTTTCGCCCTATAGCTCTCACAAGTTGTGTCTGCAAACTCTTTGAACGTATGGTTAACGTTCGTCTGATGTGGTTCCTGGAACACCATCACCTCCTCTCCCCTTCTCAATTTGGTTTCCGCAAGTGCCGCAGCACGACAGATGTCCTGGTGAACTTGGAGGTCTATATACGTACTGCTTTTGCTGCGAAGACCTCCGTTGTTGCCGTCCTTTTTGACCTAGAAAAGGCTTACGACACCACTTGGCGTTATCATATCCTATCTCAACTTCATTCTTTTGGCCTTCGTGGTCATCTCCCTCTCTTTCTCCGCAGCTTCCTCTCTCGTCGTTCCTTTCGGGTGCGCCTTGGTACCGCTCTCTCTCCCTCTTTTCAGCAATACGAAGGTGTGCCCCAGGGTAGTGTTCTGAGCACTACTCTTTTTCTGGTTGCCCTCAATGGTCTTCTTTCCTCTCTTCCTTCTGGTGTCTTCTCCGCTCTCTATGTCGATGATCTTACCCTTTGTTGTCAGGGTGATGATTCGCCTCTCCTTCAACGCCGGCTTCAACTTGCGATTGATGCCGTGTCGTCTTGGGCCACAGGTCATGGCTTCAAGTTCTCTACTTCTAAGACTTGTGCCATGACTTTTACGCGGAAACGGGTTGTTCTTCGTCCCTCTTTGTCACTTTATGGTCATCCCCTTGAATACAAAGATTCCGCGAAGCTTTTGGGGTTATTCCTTGACACTCGTTTGTCTTGGTCTCCCCATATCTCTTACCTCCGTGTTGAGTGCTCTAAGTCCCTTACCCTCCTTCGGGTCTTGTCCCATACTTCTTGGGGGGCAGATAGGCGCACTCTCCTTGCTTTACATTCCTCTCTCGTCCTGTCTAAGCTCGATTATGGTTGCCCTGCTTACTCGTCTGCTTCTCCTTCTACTCTTCGCCGTCTTGATGCTTTGCACCATACTGGGTTGCGCCTCAGTTCTGGTGCCTTTCGTTCGACTCCCGTCCTTAGCTTGTATGTTGACACTGGCTTCCTGTCCCTCCAGGACCGCCGTGATCGCTACTGTCTTCGCTATCTTGCGCGGTCCTTGCAACATCCTTCCTCTCGTCTCTGTCGTGCTTTAACTTTTACCCCTCCTGCGGTTCCTGTTCCTCTTCACCACCTCCCTCTTTCTGTCCGGTTATCTCGCCTACAGGATTCTCTTTCCGTTCGTATTTCTGATGTTTCTCCTCGTGTTGTTCCTTCTTTGCCCCCGTGGAGGGTCCCTCTTCCGCGGTTTTGTACATCCTTGACTCGTATCACTAAAGCTTTTACCCCTCCTACAGTTCTAAAACGCCTTTTCCTCGAGCACTTTTCTTCTCACTCCCGCTCCGTTTCTGTCTTCACCGATGGGTCTACGTCAGCGGACGGTGTTGGATACTCTGTTGTTTTTCCTGATCGCACTTATATGTGTCGCTTGCCTCCGGAGACTAGCATCTTTACAGCGGAACTTTATGCTATTCTCTATGCTCTTCGTCTCCTGCTTTCTCGTTGTCAGTCTTCCTTTGTGGTTGTTGTTGACTCTCGTAGTGCCCTCATGGCTCTCGGGTGCTTTAATCCAGTTCATCCGGTAGTTGTCGAGATCCAGCATTGGCTGTTTCTCGTTCACAGTAAATTTAAGTCGGTTGAGTTTTGTTGGGTTCCCAGCCATATTGGCGTGTCTTTAAATGAGCGTGCGGATGCTGCCGCTAAGGAAGCTGTCCGCTCTTGTCCCATCTCTCGTAAAGGCATTCCGTATTCCGACTTTTACCCGGTTATCCATTCCTCAGTCCTTACCCGTTGGCAGGCTTCTTGGTTGTCTGTTACTGGTAACAAGCTACGTACTCTTAAATGTTGTGTTTCCTCGTGGCCGTCCTCCTTCCACCGTAACCGGCGGTGGGAAACAGCTCTAGCGAGGTTGCGTATTGGCCATACTCGCTTAACCCATGGTCACTTGATGGAGCGCCGCCCTGCTCCTTATTGTCCTAGTTGCATTGTCCCTCTTACGGTCGTGCATGTCCTTCTTGAATGTCCTGACTTCCAGGACGAGCGTGTGTCTTGCTTTCCGACCGCCCCTCGCGGTCACCTGTCCCTCGATAGAATTCTTGGTGACTCGGATACTTTTGATATCGTTCGCCTTATGCGTTTTTGTTCTCGTATTGGCATCCTTGGTGATATTTAGCGCCCTCTGATTATTTTGCGTATTTGATGGTGCTACATAGCCTTCCCGGTTTGGTGCCTTCTTTTGATAATTACTTACTTTTTCAAATTACGTCCATATTCGGCCATACGGGCAAACGGCCAAAATCGACGTTCTTTTTAAGAGGACAGATTGCTGTAATAACGCCTTAAAGTCGAAGGCAGCGGGAATTGAATGTTATATATGTAAGAATAGATTTCATTCGGCTTGAACAGGAGTAACACCACGGGACTGAGAGCTGGCCATTTGCTCTGGGTATATAAAAATGACCTGCCATCTTGGAATATCCTAAAATACCTTCTAGATAACATGACTCATGACCGGAAAACATTGTTCATTGAAAGCTTACCAGCCATCCATAAAGTGTGGGAAATGATAATTGACAATTGTTTCTAATTTAATTAACATTAGATAAGTCATCTTGGATATAATATGACTAACTAATAGACCAGGGGGCGGAGACCATAGTCAGGGAGGAAACAAACAAAGGAGGTTGCAAACTGTGATTCAATATGCCCGGATGAAGACGACAGTAGACTAGAAAGTTTAACAGACAGCACTGACAGCTCGATAGGTACAGACACTTCAACTGTCCCCGATAAAGCGAATCAGACTGGAAGAACAGACATGCGCAAATTTTATGCAAAGGGCACATGCAGACAGATATGCTGGTAATAATAAAGGATTATAATGCAGTTACCACCATCCCATTTTTTTTTAATATGCTCAGGAAAGGACAGTGTCGATTTGGATCAACATGTAGGTTTTTCAATCCTGACAGGTGCCGAACCTCACTTGAGAACAGAAAATGCTATAACCTCAGCTGGACATACTTTCACGTGAAAGGCACGGAACGTAACAGAGTGGCAATCAAGATAATGAATTTGGAGGAAACTAATTTTTTTATACCCAACCAAAAAAGATTTCAAAAGAAGGTGCATAAAGAATGTATGGAACTGGATGCCAGAACCACTTGCATATCAGAATTAGATACAATTACAGACCAAAAACGAACTACAACTATGACAGGCAACGGCCCAACAATAATCAGCACTGGTCAGAACAAACTCAATATGTCCACGCATAATGGGCTTGCCGAAACGGTCTCCCAATCAAACTATCACTAATAGAGTAATCTCATTCATCTTTGCCAACATACAAGAACTAAAATCAAGGACAAACAACAAAGTTCAATTCATAAATGGCCTCCTCACGGAGTCAAATGCAGTATTTGGAGCTATCACCGAAACCCATACAGGGGAATTATTGGACAGCGAGGTCTGGATACCAGGATACAACCTTTACAAGTGTGATAGGATACAACCTAAGTGTGATACCAGGATACAACCTTTACAAGTGTGATAGGGTAATTAGGTCACATGGAGAAGTGGGTCTGTATATTAGGGAAGACTTTGTATGCTCGACGCTCCTTAACGTAACAAAGATGGTGGTAGAGGTACTGGGAGTAAAAAAGAGAAACAAACTTAGTTATTTTCTAATATACAAACCACCAGCTGCAACGGCCGAGGAAGTCACAGAACAAATAAACAAAACAGAGAATAGCCTTGATAATTTGGAGAACACGATACCTGATATTATCTTCTTAGGTGACTTCAACTTGCCTAGTCTCAGATGGAGAATAGCAAACAATAATGTTATACCAGGAAATCTATTGGGACGTAACCAACCACAGATTAAAGAACTGCTTAGATTATGCGACAAGTTTTCACTCAACCAGCAGATATCAAAGCCAACGACAAATTAAAATATTCTAGATCTGGTTTTTACAAACAATGAAGACATTATCAAGAACATTACAATATCAGATACCACATACTCAGATCACAACCTCATTGAAGTGCCAACTACCATCAATACTCTGTAGAGACCTAGAACAATGATTAAGCAAGGGGGGGGGGTTATTCAGTTAATTCAATTTTAATAAAAGGATAAACGGAGAAAAACAGGGAACTTAAAACAGTTTTCCATGGAATGTTTGTAAGCAATACAAGTCCTACAGAAGGCATTGAAAAACTGACTTCAGGAGCATATCAAGTCTGTCTGAAACATGTCCCGTTGAGGAAAGCCAGAAGAGGTCCAACGTAGAAAGACCGCAGACGACACTATAAAAAAAAAGTAGCAGAAATGCTTAAGCAGACATGACTTTCCCAACAAAGAAGGAATAATTTAAACAGGGAGATTAAAGAAATCGAGCAGAATTTGAAACTTAGACTGAAGTCAGTTAGAACAGAAAGCAATTCAGGAAATAAAAATCCAAAATACTTCTTCACATATGCGAAATCGAAAGCAAAAACCACTGCCAGTATTGGACCTATTCGTACGAGTGAAGGTTCATACACGGAGGATGACAAAAATTAGTGAAATACTAAAAAAAAAAAAAAAAGAGAGGACATATTTACATGTTTAGCACTCCAATAAACATGGAAGACACAGACAATTTCTTTATGCATGATATCCAAACCCCTGTAAATATAACTGATATCAAAACAAACGTACTAGATTTTGAAAGAGGAATTTAAAACATTTCCATGCACTCAGCTCCAGGTCCTGATTCATGGAATTCAATATTTATAAAGAAATGCAAGGTGCTGGTAGCACAGGCACTCAATATAATGTGGCTACCTTGAGGTGCTTCCGGGGCTTAGTGTCCCCGCGGCCCGGTCGTCGACCAGGCCTCCTGGTTGCTGGACTGATCAACCAGGACGGGATAATGGAGGATGGAGGAGGAGGATGAGTTTGGACACGGGAGAGATACCAGATGCACTTATAGTAGCAAACATAGCCCCTCTACACATGGGAGGGAGCAAAGCATTGACAAAGAATTAGAGACCAGTTTCACTAACGTCTCACAAAAGTATTTGAGAGTCAGGTCACCAATTTTATGGAGACTAATGACCTTCACAACCCAGGCCAATATGGATTTCGAGCGCGAAGATCGTGCCTCTCACAGCTACTTTACCACTACGAGAAAATCACTGAAGCATTATAAGAAAAAAAATGATGTGGTATACACGGACTTTGCAAAGGCAATAGATAAATGTGGTCATGGAGTGATAACACAAAATGAGGTCAATGGGAATAACTGGAAAAGTAGGACGCTGGATACTCAGTTTTCTGTCAAACAGGGCACAATGGGTAAACTTCATATAAAATCGAGTGCAAGTGCAGTTAAATGCTCTATACCTCAGGGTACAGTCCTTGCATCACTGCTTTTCCTTATTCTCAACAGATAGACAAAAATACAACTCACAGCTTCGTATCGTCCTTTGCAGATGACAACAATCGGTATGAAAATTACCTCGGCTGAAGACAGTGAAAACTTCAAGCAGATATTAATAAAGTTTTCGACTGGGCAACGGAAAATAACGTGATGTTTAACAGTGATAAATTCCAGGTACTCAGTTACGGTAAAAATTAGGACCTTAATTAAACATAATACAGTGTACAAAACACAATCATATGTGCCCATAGTAGAAAAGCAGCATGTTAAGGATTTGAGGATAATGATGTCTGACGACCTAACGTTCAGGGAGCATAACCAAGCAAATATTGCAGTCAGGCAGAAAAAATGATCGGATCTATTACGAGAACTTTCAAATCCAGGGATCCCATAACAATGGTTGTACTATACAAATCACTTGTACAGTTCTGTCTTGGGTACTGCTCAGTACTCACTCCCCCCTTCAGAGCATGAGAGAGTGCTAAAATAGAGGGAATACAGAAACATTCAGCATACATAGACGCAATAAAGCACCTAAATTTTTGGGATCGTCTCAAAGCTCTCCAAATGTACTCACTAGAAAGAAGACGAGAGATCAAATAATATACACGTGGAAGATACTGGAGGGCCAGAAACCAAATTTACACAGTAAAGTAACAACATACTGGAGTGATCGACATGGAAGAAAATGCAGAATAGACCCAGTGAAGAACAGATATGCCATAAGCACAATCAGGAAACATTATAAACATCAGAGGTCGACGGTTGTTCAACATCCTCCCAGCGAGCGTAAGAAATATTGCCGGGACAACCGTGGACATTTTCAAGAGAAAACTAGATCTTTTTTTCCAGGGAGTGCCGGACCAACCGGGCTGTGGTGGATGTGAGGGCCTACGGGCCGCTGCAAGCAACAGCCTAGTGGACCAAACTCGCAAGTCAAGCCTCGCCTCGGGCCGGGCTTGGCGAGTAGAAGAACTCCCAGAATCCCAGCAACCAGTGCCTGGGAACAGTCAGCGGCCAAGACTCGGCTGGCTTGGCTGCCCACGCAAGGTCGATGCAAGTGAATGACCACATATGGTAAGAGAACCAAAAGTATCAATAAAAAAAATGTGAGGCTTTCCCCTAACCATAATCCTCGGGATATGTGCCACCAATCTGACGTCCCCACCTGCCTCCAGCTCATGTCCAGTGGGGGGGGGGGGGCAGTTTGCCTTATTAGTGAGAGCAATGACGAGTATGTGAAGCCAGTCCCCGCAAAATTGCCGACCGGCGAGCAGTAGACAGGCTACGGTGAAGACGACGTAGTTGGGGGAGGGCTGGGGGGCTACATCATGACTATGCACAAATGACCTGCTGTCATCGTAGACGTTTAACTCGGCGATGACGCTCATTAATAACAACGACTGAGGATATAGCGGAGTTGGCTGGCGCTGCGGTAGATATGTTTACGACTCAGTATGAGCCGGTAGAGAGATTCGGGTCAACAATGAAATCTGAAACAAGAGGTCTCCGACATGTTCGACTGCAGCCAGTGGCTTTATTGTGTGTGTGGGACCTACTGCAACACCGGGCTTGGAACCCCCCCCCCCCCCACTATACATGAAACATTATCTTCAGGTGTTTCAAAAAATAGTTCCGTAGCTTTATTTATTATTGCAGTTTTATAACATTAAATAAAAAAAATCAAATTAAAATACATTTAATTTAGCCTGTGGGAAATGTAGATGGGGTTAAATGCATAAGCATAATGAATAAATAATGTTCTTTCTGGTAGTGAATAATAATGTTCTTTCTGGTAGCGAATAATAAATATGGTTCTTTTCTCTGAAGTAATAAAAAACTGTGGGAACCGACCTGAGAGATTTATATTTATTTAATTTATATGAATTTATATAGAATTTATATATACGTTAATTTATATATTTCGATAGCAATTTGTATGGTGTTAAGTGGACTGTATTTCTGCAATAATCTCACAAATCGATCCACTACACATTAGGGGGGGGGGTTATATTGAATTTATATATATGCAGCCAATCAAACTACAGTATTAAACTACATATTAGTGTACATTGAAGAGGTTCCTTATCTTATTATACAGCAGGCTTAGTTCACCAGATATAACTAGGATGCAGACACCAAATTTCCTCGTGTGAGGCAGCTTCCATCGCCCAGTAACAAATTCACAAAGCTTGCTTCCTCTTCTTGACCTGTCAAAAGCCCGCTAGCTATAAAGCCAGAATCCTAATATATGACAGCTATATCAGAGAAAACACTGTACAATGAATCAGATAAGGACCAAGGCTTAATTACCTCTTATTAAGATGCTGTTCGCATTCTAACCGGTCCGCCCTATCTACTGACATTAATGGCCAAAAATGATTAGATAAATGGGTTTTGGTAGAACACTTGATTATGTTGACAGCGTGTTGATGATGGAAGACCTTTGGTTTCCATAACACTTCGTCCAAGAGAAATTAACAGGAGCCGTTTACTCCCGTGCGCCTCTGGTCTAAACAACAATGGCTGACCACTCCCTCACCACTGACGCCACTGGCCTACATTGTCCAGATATCAGAAAGTGATAGAAGGGTCACATTTACTCTATTTTAATATTGATAATTAAGTTAATTTATATGAGATGTTTTTATGATGGTAAAGTCCAAAGACTAATGTATTTAAGAATAATTCCCACCATAATAGGTGGTGAATTTATAATAGTATGTGGCAATGATATCCCGTTTTCTATAGACGGAAAATTCCACTACAAGTTACATTTTCTATGGGTAACTTGTGTATACAACGCAGCAATATTATCTGCAATTGCATTGATATTATTAATTGGTGTCGGATTTTCCGACAAAAACTAAGTTCTATGTAAATTGCCAGCCATACTTCCAAGGAAAAAAACATTCCATTTATCCGAACTTTATGGGTCTCGAACCGTGGACCTCATGCTGCTGAGGACTTGGTACTATCAACTAGACCATGAGCAGTCTCAAAAAGGAAAGTTTTCAGAAGTAGCATCCTGCTGCATATTTAAATTTTTAATTTTCCCCGACTACTACCGAAGCCCAGAGGAATTACTGACTCACGTCCATGTCATAGATTGCCATCCACACTTCTGTGGCAGTAAACATCCTATTCATCTTTTTTGGAAAACTTTCCTTTTTAAGACAGCTCATAGCCTAGTTGATAGTGCTACGACCTCACACAACTGAGGTCCGCGGTTCGAGACCCACACAGTCCAGGTGAATGTAATGTTTATTCTATATGTTTGGAAAAAAACTTGCAATATTACACTTCAGAAATAATAAATGTGATTTTAAAAGCCGGCCGTGCGCCCAGTTATTAAAAGTGAACAGTACGCCCAGCATATTTTTAAGACGAACTAGCCATTTGAAACTGCCTTTCTTCCCCAAAAAAGAACTAGTATAATATAGATATATATTATATATATATTATATTATATATACTATATTATATATACTATATTATATATACTATATTATATATACTATATTATATATACTATATTATATATACTATATTATATATACTATATTATATATATATATATATATATATATATATATATATATATATATATATAAAATATAGTACATATAATATAATATATATCTATATATATATATATATATATATATATATATATATATATATATATATATATATATATAATGTCAATCTTTTCGTTCTCTATGACAAGCGGGCAGAGGGGGCTGGGAAGTGCTCCCAGGCTCTCCAGGCACAATTTGGTGACCACATGTGGACCCCCCCCCCCCCCTCACCATATGACAGCAAGAGACGAGATTATATTCCCCGGGGCTTTTACAGATCATTACAGAAAAATGGAGCTCAGTGTAAGGATGGTAGAGATAGGAGGGGCGTGGGCTACCCCACCCCCTTCTAGTCACATGATCCCCCCTTCCCTGAGACTCTAAAGGCCCAGGAAATCAACTTGTGCCCCAACCAAACATATCCAAAACTTTTCCACTCCGCGGCCCGGGGGGGGGGGGGGGTGTAATCGGGACACTACCCCATCGCTGCCAAAACCAATTCTCTGCGTCTCCCCTAGCATCCAACTTATTACCGCAGTACCTTGTCACGTAACAATATGAACGTGTATGTAATATTAACAATTGTGTAACTAGCTTCACAAGAGCGTCACTTGCTCAGCTTAACAAGCTAAAGGGTTCAGTTCCTGAACCAGTTATGTGCCTCCATCGCCCATGGGACGGGAATGGGATGCATAATAATTAAATTAAAATGTGTAATTAAATTAAAAAATATATAAACTGCAGTGTATTTTGATAAAGTTAGAGCTGTTCTACAGACATCGGAAATTAATGTTATTACAAGAGACCAAACAGAGCAGCCAGTCCTCGTTAAGAAAAGCCAAAGTCTATTCCATGCACCAGCCAAATTCCGTTAATGAATGAAAAACAGTAATTACATGATTCACCTGGTGGGATTTGAACACTTCTTGAACAAGTGCTTCACAGATGATTCTTGTTCGAACCACAAAGCGGCAGATGCAATACAATAAATTTTATTCAAAAGAATGTGTTCAAAGAACAAAGTGGTAGTAATGTACAAATTGTAGCAACCGGAGTTACACAATCTATGAAGCCACTATTACGCAAAGTGTTTTGGGTAAACAAATACTTCACCCACGTAGTACAAATACAAATAATCGCCAACAGAACCTAAACACCTAAACTAACCAATGCCTAAATATGCACAGTTTGCTAATGCATAAGGAAATTTATTTATATTAAAGAAAATGCCTTTTTTGAATGAACAACATGTTAAAATTGATGAATACATCTTTGGGGTCGACCACTGGATGGCATGGACTTGCTCTGAGGACAGCTTAAACAGAGAATCTTTAAAATCTTGTGAACTCAGATGCAGCGAGTGCAGTGATTGAAGGCTTAAAATTACAACGTAACAGTTTATTTTGAATCGTTACTTTTTTGGCAATGGTAATGTGAAGACCCACAAACATGGCTAACCTCTTAGGCCTGTAATTTTGTAGATCCTCACGCCACCTTGTATACTCGCAGAGATTGAACCAAATAATCTCATTCCATCCCAACCACAGTCCCTTTTAAATCTAGCAACGAATTCGTCGTTCTTAATTAAAATAACAAACAAAAACAAGATCTTTGCTTTCCTTGACCTAGAAAGTCTTCATTAACGTACCAGTGGAAAGGACCCTTCAACATAATACTCAACACACAGTAATCACACTAACGTGACTGCATCAATGAGAAAATTCGTAGGAGCCGTGATGAGAGTTTCAGCCAATGCGGTGGGTGTTCCCACGCACACGCACTGGTTCGAATACTCATCACGTCTTCAACGGATTTTCTCACTGATGCAGTCACGTTAGTGTGATTACTGTGTATTAAAGAAGGAGAGCCAGAGGTAGAACATTCCTGGATGACAGAACCAGAGTGCATGGGGGGATTATGTGGAACTCCTGGCCCAGCTTCAGTAGAAGCCTCAGGAAAACCTTTTATGTTCAGTAGAACTCCAGGTTGCAATCCTTGTACCATGTCGTGGCCTAGTTGACTAGGGCGTGTGGGGGAACACCCACCGAATAGGTTCAAACCCTCATCACGGCTCCTATGGCTTCATTCATTAATACCATGTTTCCTCTTTGCTTCTAGCTGAAGATCTTTCTGTGCACCACGCTGTAATCCGCGAGTACCTCAGGTGTATACCTTGTTTAAGATGCTGTTCGTTAAGTTGAAGGGAGTTATAGCAGCTATCCATATATAAAATGGTAACCTTTGCTCCTCTGTGGTGCCATCAAACTCATGCCCTATGAATTGTCGTCTTCCTAATTCCTGCATATACACCAAAATCAAAGATGTAACCAGCCTATGATTCATGTAGTATGTACAGCCTTGCTCTATACGCAACTGGTTTATTTGGATTAAAATCTTTTGAAGATAGTCGTTCCCACAATGTCCTTGTGCCGTCATCCAGACAGATGTTTCTAAGGAATATAGTATGTTTTGAACTTGTTAGATATACCATTATTGTTCTAACTTTAATGAGTATTGTTTTCGGGAATGGCATTATTATTCCGAGTATGAAAATACTTATCAATCGTTAAATATCACTTAGAAGTTCTACAAAAACAAAGCTACTACACGCCACATTTTACCAGTACTGTGACATTATTGGCACCCTCACAATTTCCACCAACTCTGTCAGTCGCAAATATCTGGCAAGCTCTTTTACATTCAGGTCTTCTCACTCATTCTTTGTTTGGTTAGGAGCACTGAACAGGCTTTGTCGTGCATTCAAATTTGTTTCAAATGCCAAATATTTCTAAATCTTGCATAATAAATATCAATAAATCCCCGAGGAGTTGTTGGTGCTGTGACAGTCAAGCCTGGTGGTCCAGTAGAAAACTGTACAAATGGTGCAGTGTTGTCACTAGACCAGGCTTCACCAGAACTGTTACGTGGGGTTTAGTGGTAAATGAAGCACCTGCGTGTGGGGCTGTATCGATAGCCACATCAACAACATTCATTTTGTATCTCATCCTCACCTGCTGTTCAAGTTTCTGCCACTTAACTATCAACATGTCACAATTTACGTGATGAAAATATTAGTGGAGCAGATGCCAACCCTGCACACAGAAACAAAACCACATGAGACCAGAAGGCATGGCAGAATACCACAGTTGAGAAACAGAGGTGCAATAGGTACTCTGAGAACTATCAACATCAGAGGCTTGAGACTGTTCGACATGCATCCTCTACGCATATGGGGCATAACTAGCCGACCCCTCGCCGTGTTCAAGAGATTTTGATAAGCACCAAGAAAGAATAACTGATCAACCAGGCTGTTATTTAAATATCAGGCTTCGAACAGTCGCGTCAAACAGCCTGGTTGACCAGTCTAGCAACGAGGGGGTCTGATCGAGGAACCGGGCCACAGACTTTCAACCCCGAAATCATTGCAAGGTAACCGCAAAAAAACGGATCACTCACTTCCTGCAATGTCGAGGTCACTGCCTGAAAATTCAGCAACTACAGGCTGAATTTTTTGGGTGATAGTTTCACGAGTTCATACTTCTTGCAAACACTAGCTTTTCCATAATGTTTTTTCAATCTTATTTTAATATGGATTTGCTCTTTTCTTTATCTATCCACCATAGAGTAAATTTGGCGTGTATGAAGGCAGTAAAAACAGTAAACTGCACACGTTTAGACACGGGTACAGCACTGCGGTCACGAGTTTGGTCACTAATATACAGAGACTTCTGCTTGGGTGGCTACCCACGCGGCAGGAAGATGCCTCGTGGGGTATTCAGAGAATTGGAAAACGTGGGTGCACGTTTTAAAATAAATTCCATAATAATAATAATAGGATAATAAATGGCGTTTAAACAAAAATTGTTTCTATAATGGAGTTAACGTCATGGCCATGAACAAGTGAGTTTTGTAAACCATTGAGCGAACGTCATCGACTAGGAAGTGTAAATTATTAACAGCTGACTTATCACCCGAGGCGAAGAACTTCTCCTGGCCGCGTCTCTGCTCTGCTTCAGCTGCTGTCTCCGATGACGTTACTCCCTCACCAGTTGTCCTCCGGTGTTGGGTGCCAACCCGTTCTCGCACTTTCTTACAGTCAATATTGACTTATTAAATATGTGCATATGTGACAAAGTCAATATTGACTGTAAGAAAGTGCGAGAACGGGTTGTGGGTGCACCCTTCAAACCACTCCAATTTCAGGTAGCCTCGGTGGGTATTCATTAGCTTCACATTCGAGCTTCCTCACAGCTGAGCCCTCCACTACTGGGCTTCCTCGTAGATGTCACCGGTCGTATTCCCGGGGACCTTCTCAAATCCTTTTTTAGAGGTAGGCTGTTGCAAAGGGTCGTGTGTGTACTTGCCAACTTGACAGTAATAGGTAAACTCGAGCCGAGAGGCACATAACCAGTCAATACTTGTCGGCTAATATTTAACACTAACAGTGTCTGCTGACAAATAGTTTGTCAGCTCGACAAAACTATTACATTAATCAATGTCCTCCCGCCTCAGTGAGTAATGTTTCCTGTCACTTCACTTTACAGTTTCAGTTAACACTTTTACCTTTTAACTCGTTTTACCTTTAACTCTGGAATGGCCATTTGCACACTGGCACTTCTTGCGCAAATGTCACTGGTCACCGACTTGCTGACTCCCTCACTTCGTCGGGACTGCCTTAAAGACCTGCAGGGTGACACTGCACTGTCTACATTTACTCTGACTTGTGGCTGATGTCCTTGGTCACTTCATTAGGCTGTGAGGAGCCCCTCACTAGGCCCTCCATCAGTCTTACCGGTACAGCCTCTTTCATCATATATATACCTCTTCAAAAGGTCATCGGCTACTCAAGTAATGCAGAGGTCTATTGTTTCTTCTTTGAAGCTTAAGTACAGCACAAAAGGAAATCCTGCAAAAATCTTGATTCACTTAATCATACATCCTTCCTTGTCCAAGTCTAAGATAACAGTAACATAGTGTGTGCCTATGAGGTGTCTCGTAGCTCGGCTCGCCCGTGACAAAAGGTGCGGGGCTGTGGCCAATCACGTATCTCGTTACATCCTGGGTATGCCAGTGTCACCGCTCAAGGCGAGAACCTATTCCCCTATAACTCACAGGCTCCAAATTTGGGGAATACTAGGCTAATACCTTCCCTACTAAATTCCATAAAGCTGAATTTGTGACAAAACTCGTAAAACTCTCACTTACTTACAAACTAAAACATTCCGTTGGTCACCTAGCACGTTTGTAGGGTGGATTTATGTATCGTTCCACCTCTGGGCTTTTTCTGCTGCTCAAGTCATCTTTGTCTCAACCATGTTCGTACATTTAAGTAATCTAAGCCTGGTGTAACACCTGTTCTCCTATTGTTTCCTTTCATCAAAGTAAGTGGTTCGTAGTTGGTCAAATTCATGTACCACCCCACAGATCTTTAGGTTGCAGCTGCATTGTTGTGGTCACTATATCTGCATTCCTCTATCTCTTAATTATTTGCTTAATCCATGCTTGATTCGGCTATATAAATGTTAACATTTTTGCTCTTGGTTGCAAGTTTTGCAGCTTCATCTGCAAAGGTATTCCTTAGTATAACTACTTCACTTGGCACCCAGTTCACAATTATATTATGTATTATATTAATCCTAAGACTTAATAAATATTAAATCATTGGTTTAATATTTTCGCCCATCTGGGAGCCCCTGTTATGTCTCGCATTGCTTCGTTTTGAATAACAAACATATGCCCACTGGCCAGGAGAAAGTAAGACAAGTAAAACATTATGACTGTCCTGCTCCTAGACGGGGCCCTGTGATTGCTCTAATTATATTCAGTTGCAATTTTGCCTTTCTCGGATATTTAATTTCCTGTTTGAATGTCACTGTAGAATCTATCCATACTCCAGACATTGTCATCGAGTAACCCTCTGTAGGTTAATGTCTTCAATTAACTAGGTGCCCGATTATCCAAAAGGTCACTAACCCTAGTCGACTCGATGAGGACACGAAGCCCGCGGCTTGTCGAAGGTTCCCACCATTAGCCTTTATGATCTTTTCGACGTATATTTTAAATCGGTTTCGGCTGTTACGGCTTCGGCGGGTAGGCGTTTCCGTGGGTTAATGTGAACTGTAGGTGAAAAAGAATCTCCTGTTCTCAGTCCTACATTGTGGCTAGTTGAGCTTGAAATCGTTGTTCCTTGCTTATGATAAGTATGACCGTTTGAAGAAAATATACAGAATTGACATTCTCTAACTTTTTCAGTATTTTTAAAGTATCAATGAGATCAGCCCTGTCATGCCAGGTTTGTAGGTTAGCCCTGTGGCCTTCAAGCGTTCCTGACGAGATGGCTGGCGCAACCTGTTCTCTTTCAAATTATGTCTGTGGGAACCGACCTGTGAGATTTATATTTATTTAATTTATATGAATTTATATAGAATTTATATTTACGTTAATTTATGTATTTCGATAGCAATTGGTATGATGTTAAGGGGACTATTTCTGCAATCTCACAAATCGAGCCTTACACATTAGGGGGGGTTATATTAAATTTATATATATGTAGCCAAACCAACTACAGTATTAACTACATATATTAGTAAATAAATTGGAGGTGCCTTATCTTATTGTACAGCAGGCTTAGTCCACCAGGGATAACTGGGATGTAGACACCAAATTATCCTCGTTTGAGGCTAGCTTCCTACACCCCAAGTAACTGATGTACTAAGTCTTGCTTCCTCTTGTTCCTTTATTTAAGAGGCTCGTTCGCATCCTAACCGGTTCGCCCTTATCTACCTAACATTATCTGGCCAGAAATTATTAGATAAACGGGTTTCGGTAGGACACTTCCTTTGTTTATGTTGACAGCGTGTTGATGTTGGTAGAACACTTTGATCTCCATAACACTTCGTCCAAGAGAAATTATAGGAGCTGAATTTGCTCCCCTGCGCCTCTGGTCTTAACAGACAATGGCTGCCCACTCCACAGACTGACGCCTTGGCTCTCCTTGTCCAATATCAGTAACTGATAGAAGGGTCACATTTACTTTATTTTGATACTGATAATTAAGTTAACTCAAATGAAATTTTTTTATGATATTAAAAGTCCAAAGACTTATGTATTTAAGAATAATTACCAACAGAATAGCTGGTGAATTTATAGTACTATGTGGCAATGATATCCCGTTTTCTATTGACGGAAAATTCCACTACAAGCTACATTTTCCATGGGTAACTTGTGTATACAACACGGCAGCAATATTATCTGCATATTGTATGTAATATTAAATGGGGTCGGATTTTCCGACAACGTCCTAATTTGGCTCTTTGCCCGTATCGCCGAAAATGGACGAAATTTTATGAAAAAAAAATTGAACTTATGTTTTCCAAAACAAAGTTAATTGCCCATTGGGAGGTTAGGAGGGCACGAAGATCAAAGATTTCAAAAGTCATGAAAATCGTTATTTGAAAGTTTCCTCTCCAAACCTAACCGATTAAGCAGAACAACTCAATACAGAAAACGGGACAGTACATCACTTTCGTGAGCAAATTTCATTTCAAATAATGTCCATTTTTGGACAGAAAAATGGAAACTTGCGAAAAGCGACGAAACTTTAAGAGGACGGGTTGTGAATGATTTCTGTTGCCCAAAGTAGCACCTTCTCTAGAGCAGCTATGTCCCTCTGAAAATGAGGTCTCCATGCTTGCATACAGTAATCCAAATGGGGGCACACCAGAGATTTATACAGTTGAACCATTACAGAGTTTTCCTTATTGTCAAAAGTACGCTTGATAATCCCGAAAGTTTCGTTAGCTTTCTTGACTGCTGCACCCACCTGTCGTGCAACTTTGAATGTGTGGTGGATTTTGACTACAAGGTCATTTTCTTCATCAATCTGCTGTAATGTAATGCTAATCATTTGATAGTCGTGGGACATAATAGCCTACGCCACATACATGGTCTTCTATTTGTCGATATTAAAAAGAACTTGCCAGTCTGACCATTTGTGAAGTTCCTTACTCTTTGTAAGGCTTCAGTATCATTATTATTTCTCACTTTACTCTCATTACTGTGTATGACAAAGGCAAGGTCCCAAAAAGATCTCGCCCCATTTCTCCATTTTTTCCCCCATTTAGCACATTTAGAAAACCCTTTGTTTTCTTTCCTTCAACCATTGTTTTATCCATTCTAATATTTTGTAATTTATTCTGTGGACCTGTAATTTTCTTGCAAGTCTCGTGTGGTTCCTTCTCAAAACCTTTAGCAAAATTCACATATACTACATTCACTGGAAGGCCTTTGAGTAGCTGGTTACCATTTCCAAAAATGTGAGCAAGTTTGTAAGGCAGAATGTGTTTTTAACAATTCATGTTGTGCCGATTGTACAAGATTGTACACGAAACATGGTGAATGATTCCCTCCTGTGGATTCACTCCATGAGCTGCAGATGTGTGAGGTTAAGCTGATCGGCTGGTAGTTTTATACCGAGCTCTCTGCCTTTTTTTTTTAAATAAGTGTGACATTTGCATATTGTCAATCTTGGGGGGACTACCTCTTGGTCAAGAGATCTTGTGTGAAGTAGTTTCAGCGGTACGCATAGTTCTTTTGTCAGTTCCTTTAAGACTGTTGGAGTTGATTCCCTCCACACCTCGGACTTTTGAGTCTTTTGGTGTGTCTGGAGTGCAGTCGCCCCGTCTCATTGCCTTAGATTTCTATGCATGTTTTTTTGTCAAAATGCTGCATTCAGATGTTACTTTATCTAGCGCCACTTGTGCTTTATTCATAAGTGAATGATCTGTGACGACTACTGCTTTATCTTCGGCATAGCTTAGTAATTTAACTCCTGTAAATGTCATAAAAACGAGGTCTACTATATAGATGTTAAAAAGAATAGGACTGAGGACGACTGCTTGTGGAGTTCCATTCTCATACAAGTGTAGTCTTACACTTAACCTTTCAGCTTTACTCTGGCATACCTGTGACTAAGAATCTTTAATCTATGCTTGTATTTTTATCTTGACACCCTTTTATAATGAACATGAGTAAAAATGCTTGTTGGCCTCCAAGTTCGAATGCTTTTTCTAGATCAAGGAAGATCACTATAACCGAACCCGAGTTGACTTCCTAGTAATGTTGCTGTGCAGTTTCCAGTACCTCCTACTATAGTACAACCAAATTTATTTTTAGGCAGGTCTCCAGGCTTTCACAGTAGCCTCTAAGACCGTCAGTTCAGCAATTTTATTAATACATTATGTCAATGAAATTGGTGTAATTGCCAGGGTCTTTCGGTTTAGTAATCGGAATGTTGTCTACTTTCTTCCAAGAAGTCGGTTGTTTGCCTACCTCCCAAGATGCATTGATAACGTACACTATCCCTTGTTCTCCAGCAGGACCGGCGTGAGAGATCATTGAGTATGTAATGTCATCAGCACCTGGTGAAGTGTCATTGCCACCTTTTTTGGCTCGGATTAGTTCTTGTTTAGTAGTCACATTCGTCATTTGTAGCTATGCTCTTTCGAATGGCTGTCAACCTCTCCTGTTTTTCCTTTCTGCCTGCTGACCATTGCAGGAAGCTGGTATGACGCTTCTCCCGCAAGCTGGACAGCATGTCACCCAGCCTCCTGTAATGGTTAAATACATGCATGTTGTCGAGGTGGTCGATCTATCGTCGTTTTAATATCCCCATCTCTCTCCAAGACTACGATGTTTATTTAGAGTGACACCAATCAAACCATCTTGCCTCCTTTAACACCTTAATAACCAGTCTAGCTTCAGGTATCACTGCTCTTAGCTGAGTTCTTCCTTCTGGTGTGCGGTCTCTCCTGCCATGTTTTCTGTTGACTCTTGGGCTTTGTTCTTTAACTTTTCTCTAGAACCAATAGTTCTTTCGTTTTGTGTTTCCTGGAATGATAACTGGAATAGCTCTATTTCAGCAGCTGTAATGGCTTCCTGGAGATTGGTCTCGTATGTCCGAATCCTTGGGTGGCGAGTATGTAGCATGCCATTTTTCAACCTCGTCCTGGTATATATTCCAGTTGCCCTTTATTACATTCCACTATTACATTCCATTCCATCTTGCGGGTTGTGTAGGGAATCTATGTTTAGCGTTGTGATAGTAGCATAGTGGTCACTGGAGATCACCGTGTCTACTTCACACTTCACCTGATGTGGCAAGTTAATAGAGTCACAGTCGCACTTCGTCTGTTAATCGAATGCAGTTCCGATTAACTTTAAAACCTCCTTGAATGTATGGGAGGGAGGGGAAGGTTCTCCAGAGTTGAGAAGTGTAAACTCGGGTACTTCTCACAGAAGGTTAGCTAAATGGCTCTCATTTGCATTGGCTGGCCCAGTCACACCTACCTCCTGATTATAAGCATTAATATCCCAGGTAATATTTATATCATGCATGTCATTGACAAGCACTTCCTCTGCTAGTTTACATCTAGGGGCTTGTAGGCGTTATATACGAGGAGCTCAATATTAGCCATATTCACTGTTATTGCTAATACGTCTATCATCCCCACACGAAACGGTCTATTTTCTTGCTTGGTATGGTGTTACTTGATGAGGCTCATTAACCCTTCGTCCCCCCTGTTCATGCGGTATAATAATTGGTAACATCCAGCTAATTTGAAGGATTTCCTGGCTCGGTAGACAGTTTCTTGCAAAACTGTTACTTCTGCTTTTGTGCCAATTGCAGCGTCATGATGTTTGTGTTCTTTATTTCCAAGACATTGTTCTAATGCACATTTCGCAATGAACAGATAACGGTTTCTGTTGGTGTTGCCTTTCCTAGTAGAACTCCTCTTGTGACTCGACAACCATATTCTCCACTTCGTTAGCAGTGTCGTTGTAAATCGGACCAAATGATTGTTTATCGTGTCTTGTATGATAAGATTCCGTTTATCTTGATTCGCCATTGTTTCCTGCAGTTTGTTTGTAGATCTTGTTGACCTGATGTGACTACCCGACTGTTATTGGTTGTCTGTATGTCCAGGTGTTTGTCCTCTTGTGGTCAGTCATGTTTTGTACTGTTTCTTGTGTAACTGGTCTGCTGCATGATCTTCTCCATTATTACACAAGCGATTACTCGAGTCTTTTGTTGCGAGGCATTCCGAGTCATCTGTAAGCAATTGGTAATGGTCTTTGCCATGATCTTCAGTGTTTTTCTGCTGGACCTCCGTAAAACTGTAAATCTGACTCCGAAAGTAATTTTATCTTGTTCCAATGTTGTATTTCTGCAGTGGGTCTGTGCAATTTAAGATCTGGAGTTGCTTAAATTGTGTGATGAATTGTGTTCTATGAGCGTGGGTATCTTTTGAGGCTGTGCACGAGTGTTCCTGACGGTGTTGCTGTATGTGTTGCTTGTCAGTAATTATCCTGACCTAAGTTGTCTGAACTTTTCCTTTCGGTGTGGTTGTTCTCCACCAAAGATATTTACTCCTCAACTTACACATTTAGGCTGTTGTGGTCTAGCTCGCCTTGTGCTTAGCTCTACAGTTTTTGGTTGGATGCCTCAGGGGTAACACCCCGCATCTCTCCTGCCCGGCGCAGCGTGTTTGATAGTGGCCGTATTTCTGACACCTGAAGCAGCGCAGGGGTTCCGCGACATATGGTTTGTCAATATATTCCCTAATTTCCGAGATTGAATGTTTTTGACGCATGTCCCATAACAGTCACCAGAACCTGACGTGTCACTGCTTTGTATATTTTTTGTGCGGCACAGTTTTGCATTCAAGATTTGCCTGTGTTCTAGTTTTGGATCCAGTGCAAAGACGACTATATATCCCAACAGCCCAACTTGTGCGTCTTTCTGAAGGGTCCAGCTTTCCGAAGCCTTCAGGTTTTCTTTACAGGAATGTTACCGTTTCCAGGTAATTTGCAGTCTTTTGGTCTGGTTGTGTCATTATAATTTATCCTTTCACGTTGACAATGATGGAAATTTTGAACTCTGGTTGCCTCTTATTTCAGTTACTACGTCATATCCTGTTAGAGAGTTTTCAATATGCATTATGGGTTTTGAATTTTGCAATTCTAAGTCTGCGATTTGGGAAGCTTTGCAGAGTTTGACACTTTGTTTTTGGTTTTGACTGGTGCTGTCCTCTCTAGGGTACATTATGTCTGGATTCTTGCTGGTAGAAGTGCTTCGTGTAGCCTCGATAGTCGTTCTTTTCTCTATTCCTCTTCTGTGAACTGCCCCCTTCTCATTGTCTGAAACTTGCTTCTATTTCCTCTTTCTCCTCTACTTCCTTTTGACGTCTCCCAGTAGTGAGAGCCGATTCACATTCCTACCTAATGCCTGAGACAATCCTAGGTCAGGAAAAATTTATTTCCCTTCAACGAAGGTCTTAAAATAATTTTCCAAAGTGGAATCAGGTATACTTAACACTTAGTTGAGCTGTTTGGCCTAAATTTTACTGTTAAGCTCAGTACACCTTTTAAGGTGTGGCACAGCGCACCTGCTCAGTGATACGGCCATCACACATACGAAGATAACAGATCATTGGGAGCCGGGCGACCAGACTACTGTGGTAATAGTGGGGGTCGCCTGCATACTGAGGTGTGTGCAAATCTAGACAGGTGGACAACATATTTGACAACGGTATTTATTCATGAATTGCAGAAGAAAATTGCAACGTTCCTTCCAAACAACAGTGCGGCACGCACTCCTGGCGGGCAAACACAAGAATACAGTCAACATGTTACATCGACAGGACCGAGTTTGGGTATTGATGGGTTGTTCCTCACAAAACTGCGTTGATTTGAGCTGATGGTTGCTCATAATCTGAAGTTTTCCAGAGAACAAACCCGTGTGCTGCCTGCTGTACCAGTGGCGCCGGCGGCGAGTCTCATGGCTGGTGATCGGCTCATCCTAGTAATGTAGGTCATTATGAGCTTTCTCCACAGCCTATAGTTCTTAGTTACGACTACCTCTCGCCTGACGCTTCACTACTCGTAATTTATATTATATCTTCGTTCAATTCTTAATGGATAGACCAAGTTATTATATAATATTTGTATTGGGGTCTTCGCCTTCACACATACCAAACCTGCTTAATCCCTCCAAATTATTAAAGATCTAGAACACGCACTCCTGGCCGACAGACACACGTATGCACTCAACATGTAACATCAACAGCTGTGGAAATCCCTTTACTTGTATCACTGGAGATTGCTGCGAACCCAGAACGTTTCGTCTGAGAACATTTAATACGAGAACATTACGATGCTATACATGTAGTGTCTACCAGAGTAGCGAGGGCAGCCAGGTACCATATTCTTACACGTGTCCCCGACTGTGTACGCCACCAGTAATCTCTAGCAGCTTCAAGCCTCAGTACTACAGGTACAAACGTTACCATCATCCTCCTGGTGGTTCCTGAACCTCGGGCAGCTGTAAGTGCTTGACCGCAGTGGTCACCCATCTGTGGTCACAGCCACCATCTTGTGTGAATAAGGACACCTGGATGTGGATTCGATTTTCAAGAACGTACTATTTGTGTGTTGAATTGTCTTCCATTGTGACTTGTCCATGCATCATAGTCCACATAAATGTGACTGTCAGTGCCTGAACCGGTTGAAGGACGAATCTTGGAGACGAAGTCTACCTGACCAATCACTGGCGTGTCCTAACACTGGACGAGTTGTCCTCAGGAGACAAAGTATAGCGGAAATATTTATCAAAGCATATTTGAGCACTTTGTATAGTATTAAATGTTCTTTGTTATACATAGTTGATATCAGTATCTTGACAGGAACTTTTGTACATCGTTGAAATTTGGGGGGAGAAGCTATATTAATGAGGCAAGTCCAAGTGTTAAGAAAAGGTTCCCCTCGAGAGGGTTGAGTTCCCACCCAGTTGGATATGTACCTCTGATACACAGAGCAATCACACTAACGTGATGTATCAATGAGAATAAGTAGACGTGATGAGGATTAGAACCTATGCGCAGGGCATTTCCAGGCACACTCACCATAGAACTAGGCCATGATATGATCAAAGGATTGCAACCTTGGGTTCTACTGAACCCTCTAGGCTTCAGTGGAAGCCGCTGAAACCCGCGATAGATCAGAAGAATCTCAGGGTGCTATCGTTTTACCATGAAGTGGCCTGGTTGTCTGGGGCGTGTGCCTAGGAATGTCCAGAGCTTAGGTTGCCTGTGCACACGAGGGCTTTTTAAGTTATAGATTTTCATAATGTGAGATCAAACACGCATTGTTATGTTAATTCTCAAATTCAAGTGTTCGTTTCTACATCGGAGATTTATGATTTAACACTCAGTTTCAGATTTAACACGATTCATAACGCTAGCTAAAAAGAAGGAAAAAAGTGCAGGTAGTACTATGGGTCACTGTTAGATGGAGGAGCTGGCAGGTGGTGGATAACGGCATGAACCGTTAGATGAATGGTGGATTAACAGGACGATGGATCACTGGTAAGTGAATGGTGCTTTAACAGGGCGTACTGAGGGATACTTTGTGCTAGTATCACACTTAATTCGCTCTTGTACATACAAGAGTAAGGTAAGGATATTTAGTGATGCATAGACATTATTTACACTAAATGCGTAGAGGGGGAGGATGCAGGGGGGGGGGGGATTTGTCAGCTGATGAATGGAAGGGGAGACAGTCACGACTGTCGGCTGATGAATGGAAGGTGAGACAGTCACGACTGTCAGCTGATGAATGGAAGGGGAGACAGTCACGACTGTCAGCTGATGAATGGAAGGGGAGACAGTCACGACTGTCAGCTGATGAATGGAAGGGGAGACAGTCACGACTGTCAGCTGATGAATGGAAGGGGAGACGGTCACGACTGTCAGCTGATGAATGGAAGGGGAGACGGTCACGACTGTCAGCTGATGAATGGAAGGGGAGACGGTCACGACTGTCAGCTGATGAATGGAAGGGGAGACGGTCACGACTGTCAGCTGATGAATGGAAGGGGAGACGGTCACGACTAGGTTTTCCACTTACTTGAAGGGGAAGGAAGTCATTGCCAACAGTTATTGTATTTCACACCCACTAAACGTTCGTTCATGCTTGCACTAACCTCGACATGCATATCTACTATCTGTAAACCTTAATTGTTTCACAATATGAAACGTTCCTAAAAGTAGCCTTTACATTTTTATTCTTTGTAAATCCTTATTTGCTTCACTGAAACTGACAATTTGAAACACTTCCCTAAACGTTTCTCCTCCCGAAACTTAAGCCTAATGCTTGCTGTATCTCTTTCTTGCTAATCCTTTGAACAAATCCGCAAGGGCTGTGACAAGGATTCGAACCTACGTCCGAGAGCATCCCAGACGCTACCTTAATCGACGTTTGTTCATTTGATGCATCACGCAATTGTGATTTGTGTGTTGCTAATCCTTAATTACTGTACGAAATAATCTATTGTACGAATCGATATAAAACATTTCGAATTCTTCAACAATTTCCCCCTTTCCCCTCGTTCCCAAGCATGTTGCAGTGAAAACTGCAGTTGAAAAACCATACTTAACATTCCCTAATGTTCGAAATATTTTGACGTTACCTTTTAAATTCCTTCACCACTTATGCCCTTCTAATCGTACTATTTTGCAACTGTCCAAAAATGTCAGTTTCATATGCCTGCAACTTTACATGCAACATCAGTGCAACATGACTCAGATTTTTCCATCCTTGCCATTACTTTGCAACTTTGCAACCCAGGACGAGAAGTACAAGTTACATCCTCAATTCCCCTAATATAATCCTCTGCTAGAACTATTTAATAAAAGTCTGAGGCATGATATCTTACCTGACCGCTGGACACCGACTAATAATACCCACACCAAAGCCAAATTTCCAAAAATTTGGACCTACATGAGAAAATCAGTAAGAGCCGTGAGGAAGAGTCGAACCTAAGCTCTAGGGACTCTAGCAAACGTTTTAGACACTTGCACCACGACATGGCAAAAAAAAAATTGCAACTGGGATGCTTGCGAGTACCCAGAGCAGAGGTTCGAATCCTGCTCACAAGCTCCTACTAATTTGCTGATTGATACATCACAATGTGATTTTATTGTGCCTTCAGACCCATCTGACATCATGTAAGTGTTAAGTTCTTGAGAGGATTATACTCGAAATGTTAACGTTTCAAATTGCTTTGAAACATTTTAGGGACAATTTGAAATGTAGTCGAAAAGAGAGAATCAAAACTGAGCCACACAAACTATTTGGATAGAATTAAACGAAAAAAGCAAATAACCTTATGATAGGAGTTATATATAGGCCACCAAATTTAGACACAATGGAAGCAAGTCATCTATGGGATGAAACATCTAGAACATCTAGGTCAAAGTATTTATGTCATGGGTGACTTTAATTTTAGTGGAATAAACTGGATTAACAGAACAGGGAACAACGAAGCAGAAGATTTTATAGAATTAGTTGACGATTGCTTTCTTACCCAACACATTAAGGAACCAACGTGGGGAAATATTTTAGATTTAGTGTTAACTAACAGTGAACACAGATTAATGACATCGAACTTGGGAGTGAACTAGGGAACAGTGATAAAGAAATCAGATTTAGCAGAGTGGAATAGATCTGCAGGAGAAAACTGTTAAAGTGCCAGATTTTCGTAAAGCTAATTTTAATATCCTAATAATTTTTTTGAGTCAAATAGATTGGAAAGTTTGATGCATTGGGGGTGGGCCAATCTTGGAACAAGACGAACCCGGCGATGTGTGATGTAAAGGAGGCTTTCGATTTGGATTCAAAATATAACTTATTTGCAAATATTCTAAGGTAAAGCACAGGAAAGTAGTATACCTTACAAATTGATTAGATCAAATACAAATGACCCGAAATGGATAACAAAGGATCTGAAAAACCTTATAGGTAGAAAGAGCTTGGTATAAAAGGATTAAGAAGAGGGAAGTCAGGTAAGAACAAGAATTCGCACAACTGGTTAGAAATGCTAAAAAAAAAGAGATAAGGAGAGCAAAAGGAAACAAGTTCGTATAGCAGGCCAAGCAAAGTCAAACCCTAAAGGATTTTTTTCAGTTATATCTAACAAAGGTTAGGTAAGGGATAGGCCCATTAACACTTTGGTCGAGACAGGTCAGAATACTGATAATGAAGAGACTAGTAGTATTTTATTAAATATTTCATCTCTATTTACTAAAGAACAACTTAACTATGCCTACTGCCGAACAAGTCTATGTGGGTAGGGACGAGGACAGGTTGACCAGTAACAGTTACCAGGGATGATATTAAATACTAAAACTCAAACCAAACAGATCTCCAGGGCCGGATGAAGTGTTTGCCAGGGTGCTTAAAGACTGCAAAGAGGAGCTTTGCGATCCATTGTCTATCATATTTAACAAATCATTAGAGTCGGGCAGTGCCAGAGCCGTGGAAGGTTGCTAATGTGGTACCAATTTTTAAGAAAGGAGACGGATCACTTGCATCAAGCTATCGGCCAATTAGCCAAACGTCTATTGTGGGAAAGTTACTTGAATCGATAATTGCAAATACCATTCGTTTTCATCTTGAAAAACATAAATTAATAAATGAGTTACAGCATGGTTTTACAAATGACCGTTCATGTGTAACAAATTTGCTATCTTTTTATTCCAGCATAGTTGAGGCAGTTGATAGTGGTAAGGTTTGCGATGTTGTGTACCTTGACTTTAGAAAAGCTTTTGATACCGTGCCACATGAAAGACTGATTAAAAAGATAAGAGGCTCGTGGTATTGGGGGTGCTATATTAAGATGGATTAAGGCATGGCTATTCCAAAGGAAAAAGTGAGTATAAATGGGGTTAAGTCACAGTCGGAAAATGTAAGTGGAGTGCCTCAAGGCTCTGTATTGGGACCTCTGTTTATAATATATATAAATGATTTAGATTCAGGTTTGAGTAGCAACATTTGCAAATTTGCTGATGATACAAAATCGGTAGGGAAATTTACATTGAAGACGACTCAATATCACTTCAAGTTGTTCTAAATAGGAATTTGAAATGGTCAAAAGATTGGCAGATGCAGTTTAATGTTGATAAATGTTAAGTTCTGAGGTTAGGTAATGATGAGAGAATTACAAGATATTCAGTTACAAGACAAGCTGTTGCAAGATATATATTACAAGATGCGAAGTCGGATTGCGAAAGGTATCTGGGAGTTATGATTAGTAAGAATTTAAAACCAAAGCATCAATGCATAAATGTTCGTAGTAAGGAAAGTAGGACACAGATTTATAAATCGAA
>NC_091161.1:28851785-28887967 GCF_040958095.1 Procambarus clarkii | reverse complement strand
ATATTTATATAATATATATATATTTATATAATATATATATATTTATATAATATATATATATTTATATAATATATATATATATATTTATATAATATATATATATATATTTATATAATATATATATATATATTTATATAATATATATATATATATTTATATAATATATATATATATTTATATAATATATATATATATATATATATAATATATATATTTATATAATATATATATATATTTATATATATTTATATATGCGAACAAGCCTGAATGGTCCCCAGGAATAGTCTAAATATTCTGAAGTTCAGAATACATCTTCACTCCTTCTGAAGATGTATTAATATACGAAAATATATATATAATATATATATATATATATATATATATATATATATATATATATATATATATATATATATATATATATATACCGTCTAGGAGAGATTCAACGTGCATCTACCACTGACACCTTTAGTCATATGTTAAGAGCATCATACAATCCAATTTTTAAGGTAAGCCTTATTATAGCTTGCACCAATCTATTTCATGGGATTTGATATCAGGTTGGCTTAAATAATCAAATTAGCTTAAAAGGGACATTGTTAATGGAACGTTTTTGACAGACAGTCAGGTAGATAGCCAGACCGAGACAAAAATGCCTACTTTTTCTGTTTCAGAATTTGTTTATTGAACAGATTATTCCAATGTTGACTTTAACTGAACAACAAATGAAGAAATATCTTGATACGCCGCAAAGATGTAAATGATTCTGATATGACCAATCCATCTACTTATCGTGACATAATGACAAAAGTGAAGATATTACGGGGTATTTTTTATTGTACCTACATTTGTGGAATTAAAAATCATAATGAATTATTTATTGTTTATAGGAATTGATCCAGCATTGTGGGAACCGGGCAAGCGAAAAAATCCTGACCCAAAGAAATTGATACCTGTTGTAAAAGTGGGATTTCAGGAATTACAGAAACAGTTAAAGTATCAAGAAGAATATGGCAATAAACTTCATAATAGTATGAAGAATATCATGGATGATATAAGACTATTAAGTTGTATGCAGACGACAATTAAAGCTGCCATTCAGAATTTTAGGTTAAAACAGACAAATATAATGCGCCGAGTTCTAAAATTGGTGTCAGCACAAGAGGTTGAAAGGAAAAAAACTCTACCACTAGAAGAAACAGAGGATCAGATTCGACTGCGATTAGAAAACTTGTGTATGCAGCTGCAGGACCTCAAGGGATGTTTGAATGAACTAATGGCTCAGTCTATAAAGCCTGGTAGTTTTCCGCGAGCCCAACGGTATGGACTGGTTGTTGACAAAGTGCAGGATATATCACAATACCTAAAATGGCAGCAGGATGCACTTCAGGCTATAGTTAACATACTTAAGGAAGATATACAAGTGGTCGTTAACATAAAAAAGAACATCAGCTAAGTTTTGAGAGTTAAGGAAATTGGCTAACCGTCAACCAACTTCCCCAAACAACATTCAATCATTGGTAATTAACCCTATCATTGTTTTGCTTTTAACACCTCCCTTCACCCTTTCAGGGAGGGTATGATGCTACACTGAATTTTTTGGTTCGTAACCAGCAACACACATTGAACTGATGATATTTCACTCTCTCAGGAGGGTATGATGCTACACTGATTTTTTGTTCGTAACCCGCAACACACACATTGAATTGATGATATTCAATAAATTAAATTTTAGTCTAGTTCCTTGTTTTTTTTTTGGTTTTCCACATACAATAAGTGCACTCTGCCCATTAGGCAAAGTATTATAATAATTTTGCTAGGTATTGATGACACTGACATTTTAACTTGAAATAATTGACCTAGAATGTAACAACAATGTGTTGTCTTACAGGAATAATTTAGTCAAATAAGCACAAACTGTAAACTGCCAGCTTAATCAAGAAAGCCTGCCAGTGATTGGTCAATATAAAATATTCAGCGTGTGAGGGTTAATATCAGAGTCAGTCGATTTTGCTCCAGCATGGAGGACACACCTACAATTTCCTCTCCTTTAACATGTGGACAGAAACAACAAGAAAGAAGTGATAATAACAATACTAGTGTTGATGAAGAACCATTACCTTCATCATCCACGTCTTTACCTTTGGGACAAAAAGTTAATGAAGGGCGTGAGAGAGAAGAAGAGGTGAGACAAAAAAAGGAATTTGAATTAAAAATTAGCCAAATGTTAGAAACAGATGGGCATGGAAGCCGGAAAATTTTCACTCGAGAAAATTTAGCACAAGATATTGAAGTCAAAAATGCTAAATTGAAACTGACTACAAAGACATCTCATGAATATGATCTATTGTCTCGATATGATGTCAAAAATCTATTTGGGGATGACGTCCTAGTAACCATCGACGAAACTGAACGAAGAATGAAGCGGGGGACCAAGCGTAAACTGACCAGTGACAATCATCGTCGTCATCATTCTACTACGGCTGTAACAACAACAACAACAACAACAACAGGAACAACAACAGCTGATCCTGGCCGGATGTGTCGTCGTTTCATACATCAAGGGCAATTGTATGATACGATTTATGATGCACACAGAGCAGTTTGTCACGGAGGAGAAAAAAGAACTTATTTTGAAGTAAGTAAAACTATCGCTAACGTCACTCAACAATCGGTGAAACTCTTTATTTCACTCTGCCACATATGCAATTTGAAACGACTTCCTCGACGAAAAAAAGGGGTAATACGGCCCATTGTATCTGCC
Source organism: Procambarus clarkii (assembly GCF_040958095.1). Lineage (NCBI taxonomy): Eukaryota > Metazoa > Arthropoda > Malacostraca > Decapoda > Cambaridae > Procambarus > Procambarus clarkii. The sequence goes on along the minus strand of NC_091161.1, from coordinate 28,885,203 downwards.
AGTTTTGCGGAGCGAGGACAAATGGACTTAATAAATATGCAACAAGAAGGAGGATGTGTGTAAATATATTTTACATTATCAGGATCATTTAACAAAGTTTTCGGTTTTACGAGCTCTTCGCAGTAAACGGGCGATTGAAGTGGCACGCCACTTACTCGATATATTTGCTCTCTTGGGAGCCCGACGAATTTTGCAGAGCGATAATGGCCGTGAATTTGTGGCCGAGGTCATTCAAGAGCTTTCAAACGAAATGTGGCCCAACATGCTCCTCATTAATAGCAAACCTCGTCATCCACAGACCCAAGGGAGTATTGAACGTGTGAATGGGGATGTAATCAAAATGCTTGGCAGTTGGATGTGTGAAAATCAAACGCGAGATTGGTCAGCTGGACTTCCCTTTGTGCAATTCACCAAAAACACAGCATATTCACGTGGAATTGGCATATCGCCTTACAAGGCAGTTTTTGGTATAGAACCGCCAATAGTTATGAAGATTCGTCTTTCGCCCTCAATATATAGCCAATTGTTCAATAACTGTCACTATGATGACAATGAAGAAGAAGAAGAAGACAAAGAGGATGAAGAAAAAAGAGGCAAAGAAGCAAATGATCCTCAGGTAAAATTCCTTAATATTTATTGGTTTTGTTTTCAGTTCAACCTTGGAAAACAAGAGTCCTCAATTAATTTCTGTATACTAAAATATTTTTTTTTTTATAATTGCAGTATTCCCTGTCATCAAGTCCGCTGCTGCATCAGATTTCTTCACCGTTGCCAGACATGGAAGAAATAATTTTTGATGAGGTTGAGGAGGTTACTGTTACTGTTTCTGCTGGTGCTACAACTGCCTCTACTTCCATATTATCCCTGCCACAAATACCGCCACCTTCATTACCCCCTATATTATCACCACCAACACCATCACCTGGTATTGTGCTGTCGCCTGAAGTAATAATGAATAGAAGATTATGTAATTTAGAAGATGGTAAACCTAATGATAATAATTCTGAAGTAAATAACGATTCATATAATTTACATATTGAAAATTTAGGAACTATTAGAAGCAAAGTTTATGAGCGTCAGATAACTAATGCCTCCAAAATGTTACAATTGTCATTGGCAAATGTAACACCTGTTAGCCTATATGATGCTGTTAATGTGATAATACCTAAAGAAGATAGGGAAAACAGAACAGGAATGCGAACAATCAGTGGAATTATCATCGAAATAGACAATGAAAGAGATTTATATCGTGTAGCTAAAAAATTTGGAACGATTAACCAATATCTGTCAAGAAACGATTTTGATAAAACAATCAAAAGAATAATGCCAAACGAAATTAATAAGAATTAACAACTTGGGCTTCGTGAGATTGACGTAGACAATCAAATTACTTTCTCAGTGATAATAGATACCTGAAACAATTAGTATGCCACTGTAAACTTTTATCCTGTTTAAATCATAGATGTATTTGCCAAAGAAATAATCAGAAATGTACCAAAAAATGCCGGCATAATGAAAATTTATGTAAAAACTCGTAGCACCAAAAAATAAAATGCCATTTCACTCGTTTTTCAATATATATATGGTTGGTTTGGTTTAAACGCACATCAATAAAGAATTATATTTTGTATTTGGGCTTATTATTTATTACCAGTTCACAAACTGTTATTTTGATTGATTCTGACAGAGTATTGAACACAGGTGAGGAGACTAAAAATAATCTAATGAACTCAGCCTTATTAGGTAAATGGGGTCTTTCTTGCACAGTAGGCAGAGACGTTTGTTCTCTGGCATAGAACGTACTTCTCAGCCACTATGCAAAAAAGACCCCATTTGCCTAATAAGGCCGAGTGATTTTCTTGTTGTGTTAGTTTAAGTTAATTCGTTTTAACTCAAATATAAACAAATTAACTTAAACATGAAAGTTGTAGGCCAAGTGCGACGTCCCCTAAAGCCTATAAAAAATTAGAGGTCATTCATACAATTAACTATAGTATTTGGAGGAGCCACTTTGCAATTTCCGAGAACACACCAGATTACATCAGACTTCTGAATTACAAAAACGTTTCCTCTGGGGAAGAGCAAATGAGTATATATGACAGGAAGGATTTTGATATTTCGAGTCAGTAACCCAAGACAGACATATGGGCTGAATAAGTATTGGTCATCATTATTTGATATTATATAACCATCAATTAGGTTATGACTGAATCTATCAAATATCTGAGACTCGTATATACGAGACCAACTGGCTCATAACACTTTACACACTGTGGATACTTATTTATTTGCCCACTCCTCCTGCGAGTACAACTCCATCTTTTCTTTAAGGCTCCCATGACAAGTTTTTTCGTCCATATTCTGATTACTGGTTCCTAAAGCCATTACGCCTAAGGTTATAGGCTCTTTCAATATTTCAGCCCTTTTATAACCAAATTTGTATAATATCAGCGAAGGTACAGAGAGACCAATGGGAATTTTCTTGCCTTGTTATTTACATTTTATAGTCCTCTTTGCAGTACCTTCCCTTTCATGTAATGTCATTGAAGAAGCATTACAAAGGTCGGGTATTTTTAACCTCTCGAATATTGAAAGAAATGGAATATTATACTCATCTTCATTAAACCACTCAGATTTTTCGTTTCCTTTTAATTTCAAAACGGGGATGAATAAATGTCAACCTTAGATCTACTGGATACAATTTACAAACTTTTTGATCTGTTTTAAATGAAGGAAAAATTCCACATCTTTCGGCATCAGTATCCATAGTTTTTATTACTTCTTCATAAAATCTCCCAACAATATCGGAAACGTTGGGAGGTTCTCCATTGTCGAGGGTACCATTTGCAACTGTGAACTTTGATGTAATTTGTTCTTTCCAGGTAATGTAGTTTTTAGGTAGCAATACTCGTATTGACGGAGACTCAATGAAGTATATCAATACTGGTACATCTTCCGGATGTATTAATTCAGCGATTGCTATGAACCCTCCTTTTTTTGTTTTTCCATTCTTTGCAAGTGTATAACCTGAATATTCGATTGGAATGAAGTTTGAAAGTTTATCAACAAGCCAGTCCTTCCCAATGAGGCAATATATTTTAATATCTTTATAATTGTTCAACACGCCTAATGTGGCAGAGGCATATTCTCCACAAATGGCAGCTGATCCTCTTGCTTGACCAATTATGTAGCTGGCAAGTTTCATTTTAGGGATATGGATTGAAATCATAATAGTAATCTTACCTAATAAAAAATATCTATATCCTTTTATAATGAAAAAATATAAAAAAAAAATCCACTACCTGTTAACAGGTAGAATTAGCTATGTTATCATCAGTGCCAACCAGGCAAAGGACCACACGAGATTGAACAAATGGGAAAAAGTTTATTTAACCCTGAATGCCCCACCTGGACGTAATCAAGCCTTGTTATACTTTTAAAAACATTAAAATCGAGTCGGCAGAACATCAAAGCCCCCAAAACATAAACGTATATAATAATAATTAATAATTACTTGTTTTATATAATAAAAATAATTACGTGCTGTTTTCCGTTTTTGGGGTATACGGTTGGTTTGGTTTAATAATACACATCAATAAAGCCAACTATTCAAGGTTCGATTTGTATAATGAACAGGAGCAATATCCTCCCAAAATATATATAAAGAAGTGTGCGACCAAGAAAATCAGTCATTAATCCTATAAATTAAGTTAATGGATTGGAATCAATTATTATTATTATTATTATTAATTTTGACCGTAAGAAAAATTACTACTGTTTGTTTTGCTCATTCTATAATTCCATGGGCTCCATTATCTATTAAAAGTCCATACATGACATTTATAAATGACCCATTCCATCCTACATGGCAAACAAGACATCAACAATCAAAAACAAAATTATTTAAAGAAATAGTAATGATCCCAACTGTTTATAATATTTCATTTTCAATAACATGTGGTGCATGTTATACGTACTCTTATTTCTTATATCCAAAATTAACCATAAATGTAGATATAAATGAAGAAACAGAGGGACGCTTATTATACGAAACTTTTCCAGATCCTAATAAATACTATATAGGATGTAAAATATATGAATGTAAAATGACCACGGTTAAGATTAAATTAAATAACCCTTTGGAAACATTAGAGGGAAGAATAATTTGTCATTTGAATCGTGGTATCCAACATACTAAAGAAATTCTACTCTTTAAAGGAATAAGTAGAGTACAAATACGTAAAGTAGAAAACAAGAAGTGTGCACTTCCTATTAACTTAACATTGTTGAATTCTTTCATTTCAAGCCGAACTTTTAGTAAAAATGAAGAAATTTGCTATATATATCCGATAGTAAGTAGTACTAGATCGTTTCTTTTCCAAGAGGAAACACAGTTATTAGTATACCAGATTAACTATACACATCAATCAACCCACGATGAGCTACTGGATGCTATAAAAAGTGGCAGCTCCACTGCTCCAGGAAAAGATGGAGTAACGTATGACATACTTAATTATTTAGCCGGTATGAAACCTAATCCCTTACTTGATTTGTTTAATATGAGTTATAGAGAGGGAAAGTTACCAAGAAAATGGAAAGAGGCTGTCATCATTCCTATCCCTAAGTCAAACGGAGGCTACAGACCTGTCTCCTTAATATCTTGCTTTTGTAAAATGATGGAAAGGATTTTGTTAAATAGGCTACTCTACCTTGTAGGTGATAACATGTCCAATAATCTCTTTGGTTTTATCAAAGGCAAAAGTACTGCGGATTGTCTCTTAAAGTGTTTGTCTAATGTGGATGACAATTGTAGAGTTTTTGTTGATCTACAAGGAGCGTTTGATAAAGCCAATGGGGAAGTAATCTTATACGAATTAGCCAATCTGGGAATAACAGGGAGATTGCTACACTGGATAAGGGATTACCTGCAAGGTAGAAAAGGTCAGGTGTATTACCAGGGATACATGTCTGAGGAACGGAGGTTTCAGTTAGGTACCCCACAAGGGGGAGTATTAAGTCCCACCTTATTCAATGTATTAATGAACAGATTAGCATCAGAGATGTATCCTCCAGGGGTCACGACGATCATATATGCTGATGACATTCTTATACAAGGCACTTCTGGGAACAAAATTCAAGATGCTCTTAACATACTTGGTACAACCTGTCACAAGTTAGGCTTAGTTATAAATGCAGATAAAACCAAATACGAGTATAGGAAACGAAGAAATATAACACTTACTCTAAATGGTGTGGAACTGAGCCGTGTACAGAAGTACAAGTATCTGGGCATGTATGTTGGATACACATGTGAGAGTAAAAATGCTGAAATAAATCATATCAGCACCTTATGTAAAGCCCGTCTGCATCCTCTAAAAGCACTGGCTTTTTCTGGTAAAGGTGTTGGGGTACCTATCTTGCGGATGTTATACATAAGCACTGTTCGATCCCTGATAGACTACGCAGCACCCGTATTGTCTTACACAGGCCAAGGCAGAATTCAAAAAATAGAGCTGATACAGAACGAGGCTATGAGGATTATTCTTGGATGTCAAAGAAATGCAATGATTGAAATAATGAGAATGGAGTTAAATTTACAGAGTGTGTGTGATAGAGTCCGTGACATTAACACTAGAGTATCTATTCGTTTCATGCGGAGAAAAGGAGGGGATAAGCTGTTTGAGAGCGTTCAGACCTGCTTGAGTGACGTACACACTTCCAGGAAACTGAGGGAGACTCGCTATACGAGAGGATTAGCTCATGACCTCAGGGAATACGACGTACTTGACTGCTGTAAACCCTCTCGAAAGTGTAATATGTCTGCTCCCTGGAAAGTACAGAAAATAGACGTCGAAATTGTACCCCTCAAGGTGAAAAAGATTCATCATGAACCGGGACAATTACGGTGTTTGTATGGAAGCATGATATCTCGGTTACCAAGAGGCAACAGTTTACATGTATATTGCGACGGGTCGGTGGCGGAGGATGGCAGGGCAGGGTGTGGTGTCCTAATAAGGGATTATACGGAGTTTGGGACTGTGGACAGGATAATTGAACTCCGGCTTAGTAATTATATATCATCCACACAAGCTGAACTGCAGGCCATTCTGGCGTGTTTGGAGGAAGTACGTCATGACGACAAAAATGTTTTTGTATTTGTCGATAGCCGAGGAGCACTGGAGTCCTTAAACAGTAGAAACCCAGTCTTCATGTCTATAGTGGAGGACTGTAAGAGAAGAATAACTGAGATACAGCTGAAAGGTTATAGTGTGAAATTCATGTGGATTCCATCTCATGTTGGAATAGTGCTCAACGAGGTGGCGGATGACTTGGCCAAACGTGCCACATCAAAACCACAAGTTGACATTGAATGTGAATTCACAATGAGACAAATAAGAAGCAAAATCAGAAATATTCAGGCACAGGCGGGAGTGGAGAGGAGAGAGATAATGTATGAGAGTAGTCAAACCATGCAACACTACATGTATGCGAGTCAAAACACCCATTTCACTTATGGTAAAAGGAGAAATGCTTGGAGTGACTCTGTGTACATGCGGCTCAGGCTTGGGTACAAATATTACTGGGAATATGGGATAGATGTTCATGGTAATGACACGAAGTGTAAACTATGTGGTATGTTAAGGTCTCACACCCTTGCCCATTATATTCTTGATTGTACGTTGATTAGTGTATATAGAAACACTGAGATAAGGACTGTTCCTGAACAAATAGCCTGGATGTGTCACAACGGAAAGGTTGATGATATTCTTGAGAGATATAAGAATTTTGCACCAAGATTGTAATATTTTGTTGAATTATCTGCAGGTGTCTTGCAAATTGTCTATACAGTATACCTAGGTCATAAAAGTATTTGTGTGTACGTCTGATACCATACTCCTTGTGAGGGAGGAAATGTATATTTTTACCTCTCAGAATGTTTGGTAATATGTTTATTTGTGATGTGTGTATATGTATATATTAACACGTTGTACTGAACGGGGTGAGAATAGCTTGAGCTACCTCATCCCTTTGTGTGTATTTTACCTCAATAAACTTATTTCAATTTCAATTTCAATTTCAATCAACTATACACAGATTAACTATACACATCATCATGTTGGATTATCTCAAGAATTGTGTTTTAAATTCCAATGGTTGTTTTTGGTTTTGGGTTTGGGGCATTTTTGATACATTAGACATTGATAAAGAAATAGTGTAAGTTTTTCATGGGATGTTGATGTTTATTAACACAAATTTATTTTAAAGTGGTTCGGGAAGTTCGTATGAAATATACTCTCCTATTTCTTCCTGCTTTTTTTTTTTTTTTTTAGTTTTAACACATGTAATATAATATAATTGAATAATTAATAAACTTACTGAAATTATAATTATTATACTCAAAACAAACAAATATTGATGCATATAGGTAATATCATGCGAATCAATACTTTTTTTTACAATTACCAATACACTGTGCTATATAGTGTCCCATTTAAATCTTCTTGAAGAACTTTAAGTATAGGACGAGTCTTATTATATGTTGTTATATTGTCAAGAATGCTATCTTGTTCATCCAATATTTTATTATTCTCATCGTACACAAATTTGATAACAGACGACATCCTATTTAAGGTATCACACCTTTCTGATAATTTATTAACATTATTCACAACCTTTATTTGTGAATGACTGTGATCCAAACAGTGTTTTTCTTTGACCATCTATTAAAAACTTGACATAGGTATCTGCTAAGGGCGTCAGAATAAGATATTCTTCTTCGTTACCTGAGGCATCAATTTGTAAATCATATTTCATTGATGATGATAATTTTCTGTATGGCCAGCCTTGAGGGCAACCTAGAAGAATATTGATATGGCTAAATATTACAACTCTTCCTATTAATTTACTTGTTGTGTTTTGATTCAGTCGTCTTTTCACTGGTAATTGAAATTTATTTAATATAAATAGTTGTGAAACATTCCCAAATTTTAACTCTGCATTTAACCATTTATGTTGTTCTGTATTATTATATCCTAATAATTCATTAAAATTTCTATCGTAATAAATAGATATTATAAAATTGAGGTTATTTCTTACAAACCAAAATTTAATTGAATCTTCAAATATTGTTAATCTTTTTCCATTTTCGTTGACTGCACATTCAGTATATAAATGGGGATTGTGACTATTACTCGTACTGATAACAAAACAAGAAGAAATATCTTTCGTGAAATTGTATTCATTTTTTTAAAAGGTAAGAGTATTATTTCGATGTGTCAGGGTGGTGCTGTGCGTTCTAGTGGTCTCAACGGAGTTCCCCCACCCCCCTGCCTCCATCCGGGAGAGTCCCATCCTGTCAGGGTATAAATATTAAAGGACTCGAGGTTCCACACACATCTCTGTCCCTGCTACACCCAACAGTATGGACCATGGGGTCCCTACTATAGATCACCTCTCTAAGGGTTTAGCAAGAGATTTCTCCAGTAAAGTAAAAGGTGAGTTGCAAGTCTTTTCTGTTTTTAAGGTGCCGTGACCCTGGAAGCCATTCCCAGAGATAAAGGATATTATTAGCCATAGTCTTTGTAGTCTTTGCGATGCAGAATGATGATGATCATACATATTTCATAGGATCAATTCAAGTGTATAACTGCCGAGTTCTTTGTCCGAAACTCAAGACAGAATACTCTTTGTACTACTGTGGTGGCTATAAAATGAAAAATCATACCAAAAGATTTTCCTAGCCATAGCTTATTTATTTATTTTTTATTTTTTTATCGATCCAGATCCTGAAATTCAGGATACAAGGAAGAGAAGCATGTCCTTTTCCGAGTTACTGGAAACGGAAAATATGGAAAAAAAAATGCCGGATGAAGATTTTAATTGGACTCCTACTTACTCTCCTCCTCTAATTTCTCTAGATCAATCTTCCTTCCTTGCCTCAACACACCCACCATCTCATTCTCCTCCTCCTCCTCCAATTAGTTCTCTAGATAAATCTTCCAGTACAATTTCTATGACTTAAAATTTCACAATCCCCTCCTTCTCCTCCTCCTTCTCCCCCGCCTTCTCGTCCTTCTCCTCCTTCTCCTCCTCCTCCTCCTTCTCCCCCTCCTTCTCGTCCTTCTCCTCCTCCTTCTCGTCCTCCTCCTCCTCCTCCTTCTCCTTCTCCTTCTCCTCCTCCTCTTCCTCATCTTCTATAACTCTTTCAAAAAGTTCCAAATCACTTCCTCCTTCTCCTCCTCCTCTTCCTACTCTTCCTAAATTCCATTTCCTACTTACATTCCACTTCCAATTAGTTCTCATCAATCTTCCTCTACAATTACTACGCCACTCCAAATTTACAGTAGGCTTCAATGAGTGAATACAAATAATGATATGCTTGAAGGAGTGAATATAACTTAAAACTGATATATGCTTCAATTGGAACTATTTTTTTGTGGCTCAACAACTCTAAGACTTCACCCGGCCTAGCCCCTTCAATCCCCAAACAAATAATGACTAACAAACACACAACTTAGTTATTTGTTTCATTTCGTTTGTAGATGACAAAAGTTCCTCAACGCCGCCCTCGCCGTCGTCATTTATGTCGACCTATCTTTCTACACAAAAAAATAAGAAAAGAAGATGCCCAGAGATATGGCGAAGCAATTAAGGAACTGGAACCACCTGATAGGCTGTGTATCACTCTACCAACCGTTCACAGGACTCCTGAAGAAAGGATTTTAAGGAGTAAGCCATGTCAAAATAAATGTACCTTTTTTTTAACCTTTGACCCTTTTGAAAAGAAAGATATGCACTTTGAGTTTCAAGCCAAGCAAAGTACTATTACTTTTGCTAATGTAAGGATATATTTGGGATCATCATATGATTTTTTTGAAATTTTCAAAAGAATTTTATATATTATCCCTAATGTTAACTTAGCCAAAATATTTAAGATTATCCCATCCTATGAGGATAAAGAGGTTTTGAACCTCTCTAGCAACCTTAAAGCAAATTTTTCAATCGACATATATAAGTGTATTTTTACAAATTTTTATAGGAAATTATTCACACCTGACATTATAAGCCAATAGGTTCATCACATTAGCTACTAGAGCTAGCTGGTGTCTTAAATAATCACTGAATGTTAATATATAAATATATAAGTCACTTCACATCATTTGAAATTTTAGTTTAAGTTTGTTCCCCTTATTTGATTTAAATATCTCTTGTTTGTTTGTGCTACTTCTATTATTTTAGGCAGTGTTTTTTTTATATTATAACTAATGATTATCAGTCAGGAGAGTGGTTTCAGTCAGTTATGAGGTCCACAAGCCGGAAGAGGTTGATGTTTCACATTAATTTGGTTGAAGTTGTACTTCTTGGAATAGCACTGAATGATCATGTCTTTTTTAATAAATATTAAAAAAATGAGTGAATTCCTCAAAAATACTGAAGAAATTGATTTTTATCTACAAATAGATCTGTTATATATTGATAAGATGGAATTTCATATTTTAAAAGTTTGGGATATTATAAATAAACATAAAAATTCAAATGTAACATATAACAATATTCTAAATTTATTCTATAATAATGAATGTGAAATATTTTCCAATGAAATATATTTGAAATTAGTTAATGTTTTTTATATTCCAAAATTTGATATAATACTTAATGTTATTTGAAATTTAAATTAAATTTCATGTTTATAAAAAATGTATATAAATTTCTCATATTTGTTATTAATTAATCCCAATATACATTGATATTTCTCTTTTATTTTTGAATAGCTTCTACTACTAATAATATTACATCTTTCATAAGAAACGAAGAGCTAACTTTTATATCATTTTGCTTAATAATTATTTCGAAAGGTGACCTAAAAATAGTGAGTGTTTTTTTATTCTCACTTTGGTACCAACACTTATTACAATTTCCTCTCTTTACCACAACATTTTGGAGATTAGGTAAATATAATACCCAAGAATTTAACAGCTTTTCAAATTGTTTTACTTCTGATGGTACAGCTATAATTAAGTTCAATGATTCTTCAATATACTTTATAATATCTGTAAACTTTTGTCTTACTCCCTTTTGGTAATAAGGCTCGTCATCCATTATGTCAAGTTTCAATAATAATAATAATAGGAGGATTCAGCTTCCAGTCCCTTTTCAAGACTTATGTATGTACAAAGGATCAGCAATATAAAGAAAATTATAGAATATTAAAAAAAAATATGAAAATTGGTAACAAGAATTTGAAGAAAATACTGTTGTAGTTGGCCTGGCAGAATTCAGTGTCGTGCGCCGATCATATTTGCACGATAACAAGCACCTGCTAACCCTTACTTTGAATATGTGTGTCCCGTGAGAAAATTAATTACTTTTCTTAAAAAAAATATTTTACTTCTGACAGTACAGCTATATGTATCTTAGGTTCTCTGATTCTACAATATCCTTTATATTATCTTGTAAGCTTTTCTCTCTATTGTTTAGTAATGAGGATCATGTACCAATATGGCGAGTGTTTCATTCATATATCGATGTATTGAGACTTCAATAGAATTTACTAGTATCAATGAAATTAAACAGGGACACTTATCCACTAGAAATAATATTTTTGAAATAATTATTAATAATAATAATAATAATAATAATTTAGGAGGAGGAGGAGGAAATGTAATTAGTCGTCCTAGGTTGGTTTTAAAACGATCGCTGCATCAACCAAAAATTGAACAATTTAAAAAAAAAAAACAAGAGATAATTACACAAAAATGTGCTGAATTATTATGTAAGGAGCCATATAACGAACTCTCAGCAATGAACCAAAAATGGCAATGTAATATTTTTTGTCCTTTTCATGAAGTTCGTGGTAAATCTCGTACACCTTCAGGTAGACTTTATATTCATCGTCATCGTTTTCACTGTTATTCCACAAACTGTAATAAAAAAGTTTTAACTAAGAAACTCCTAAATTTTCTCTTAAATAACCAAAAATGATTTCTTCGACACACCAGTATTTTCTTCAAATTCCTGTTATCATATTCGTACTTTTTTTTATATTTTTTAATTTTCTTTATATTACTGATCGTTTTTACATTCATAGTTTTTTACGTCAAAGTATTAAAGAGGGACTTGAAGCTGAAGAAATTGCATTTGAAGAAAGACACGAATTTATTGATCTACAAGGTTGGCTAAATTATAATGAATATGATAATAACAATGACATTAAAATCAATAAATGTAAGGGAATGATTTTAAAAGTACCTAGTTCTCAGTCTCATGACAATCAAATTTGTCAAAAACTTGGGGGCCGTAAATGTGGACGTTATTTAGAATAGGTCATAATACCTATATCATCTTCTACTAACAATATAAAATATTATTATGGAGGTGGAATCCTCAAACCAGGATGCACGTACTGTCTTTGGAAACAACCAGAAGAAAAATTTTGTGACCCAGTATGGGTTTTTTACAGTATTCATTTGAAGAAGATCGATGGAAGTGTAAATCCTACCTACCAGGTCTTTATAACGCAACTACAAATAGATTAACTGCATGTGAACCAGGAGGAACTTTGGTTAAAATTACCAATGGGCAGGGTGAAGTAGTGGACCTTACTCAAATGACACCCCAAGACTTTTTTATACCATTAAAAGAACAAGAGAAATATATATGTCGATGTTCCCCTGGATATATTTCTAATCCAGATATCTCACGTTCAGCCTGTTTCCGCAATCCTTCTCTGGTACATTTACCATCTGGTGTAATTACAGCTCCAGGTTATTCTAATGGTCTATGTGACTGCGGTCCTATGTATACTAACTTACATGACAATAAACATTTTCCGTGTACAGCGTGTCCGGATCCCCATTTTGATGAGGAAAAACAAGAATTATCTATTTGGATGAAGTGTAAGATTGATAAAAATAATATTGAAATACATAAAGGAACATATCCATGTTCAAATTTTGAAGATATTGAACGTGGATGTGCAAAGGTAATTTTAAAGGCAAAATTTGTATCCAAGACTGATTTGATTGATTACGAAAATATCGAAAAAATTTTTAATCGATTTATGAATTCACTCAATATTAAAAACAAAAGTAAATAATGTTTGCATGTAACTCAGATGGTAGTATAGAAATCCCATTATCTTATTTAAAAAAATTACACTTTTATCCTCCTGCTTTACCTTTAGGAACAATTGTGCTAACCAACTATCATCATCATAATATTAATAATGTTGATAAGAATGATGATGTTACCTTTGAAAATAATAGTGTAGAAGATTTACAATTATTCGTACAATACTTACTCATAAAATTGAAAAGGAAATTTATTAGGAAATTGGATTCCCATTCAGTCTGTGATTACTCTCCCAATATAAATAATGTTGCACAGTTCTTAGAAAATGGGAGTGGGAGTGGTAAAATTAACATTTTATTTATTAATATTCCAATTTTCTTTTTCCCTGATATTAAAAAAGATGAGCCATTACATAAACGGATATTACGAGTTGTATCCAACACTCATAAAATTACTCCGCTAGTGGAAAAATATATGTCTTCAAAATACAAATCCTCACAGAAAAAATAATGTTATATGATAACGTTACAACTTCTTTTGAAAATTATGGCATTAAATGTCTCTGTAATGCAAATTTTCGAATGGATTATTTTGAACAAATGACTAAACAAAAATTCAAATTTTCCTTTTTTACAGTAGGAAATGTAACCACTTTTCTTGAAAGAATATATGGGAGAGAGAATTTAAAACACCCGATATGGTCTCTGTCAGTACACACAACAACACTGGAAGAGTCCGTTATGGTTTTGAGAATCTTAAATGTGAAATTTTGTAATAGATGCAAGAAAGAAATAATAGGAGATGGTATACCTTCGTCTTACCATACTGGATCGCTAAAAATTGTTTCAAACAATCCTCCCTCAGTTCAATATTTTGATAATACAGGACGTGAGTTGTTTCAGAGTATAAGCAAAAGTAATAATTTTGTAGCAACGGCTGCCTACTATCTCTATTATGCATTAAGTGATGATGAGTATCCCTTATGTAATTTATATGGGAAATGTTTTTGTAATGAAAATTACCGATGGAATTATATTTTATCTGTTCTGAAGAAAAGCTTCAAACCTAAGGAGATGTTACAATAAAAAATTGAAGATGCAGTTCATTTTATATATGGAGATAAACCATACTTTTTAAACATAACAAATAAGGAAAATAATCAATATCATATTGTTATATCAAATTTAAAATTTCGATGTTTCAAAGAACGAGGTTCAATGAATATTCTTTATGATCAGGAAAAATGTTGTATGCTAGTACAATTTTTAGATGTTTATGGAAACATTTTACCAACTTCTTGGTTTAAATTATTTGATGAATATTATTATATCCAAATTGGTATTCGCAAAGTTATTACGCCCATAATGTTATTAGCATTTGTAAGTCATTATTATTATTTTGTATTTAGGGATTTTGAAGTTGGCATGTATTGTTCGTTCTTCAAATGGATTAATGATGAAAATAGTGATAATATAGATTATAATTATGATACAGAGGCGAGTAACGACTACAAAGAATATGGAAGTAGTGATTATGAAAGTAGTGATGAAATATTTGTTTAATAAAAAGAAAATATATATATTTTTTTCAGTTTTTTTTAATTTTATTTAAAATAAATGTTTATAAAATAAATAAATAATATATAAAATGGCTTTGAGTGACTTTTTGTTTGTTTTATTTTTATATAAAATATCGAATTTAACTATAAAAGGGAAAATGTTATTTCTGTTTTCTTTAATTTTATCTCAAATTATAAAGTAACTATGAATATTTTAATCAAAATGTGTATTTTGTTTTTTTTATTTTAAATATAAATAAAAAATTATACATAAAATTAACAATATTATATATTTAATATGTGTGATAAATAAAATTGTTTATAAAATTAACAAAACTTAAACATCAAAAATTTTATATTATATAGGAATGTTTATAAGTTTTATTTTTTAATAAAATTTGGTAAAATATATAAATCCATAAAGAATTAATTGATTCTCTTCATTTTTTTTGCCTTAATTAAAAAATAACCAATACAAAATTTGGAGTTATAAATAAAATTTGATGTCTTATTTGGCAAACTATTCAAGATCCGATTTGCCTAATAAGCAAATGAATGGTCCACCACCGGCTGATGGTCCACCACAGGGTCCCCACTGACCACGGGCTGGTGGTCAACCCCATTTTTTTCCACAAAATATTTTTTATGGATGAGATACCATCTCTAATAAAAAAAAAAAAAAAAAAAAAAACGAATGATGTGCTGTTATAACAATAAGTAACGCTGCCCCTAGACATCATTCGGTTCCCAAGAGTTCGACTTAATCAAACCAGAAATGCTGCTCTTCAAATCAAGGGTCTTAATGTTGAATGCCCTTCCCAATCATATCAAAGACTGCACCTCTCCCAACCAGTTTAAGAAAAAATGTAGAGTATAATAATAGTTTTGGTGAACTTTTGGGATTCCTGTGTCTGTGTGTGTGTGTCTGTGTGTGTGTGTGTGTGTGTAAGAATGTGTGTGTGTGTGTTTGTGTGTTTTGGTGTGTGTTTTGTATGTGTGTTTGTGAGTGTGTGTGTGATTCCTGTGTGAGAATGCGTTTTGTGTGTCAGAATATGTGTGTGTGTGTGTGTGTGTGTGTGTGTGTGTGTGTGTGTGTGTGATTCCTGTGTGAGAATGCATTTTGTGTGTCAGAATGTGTGTGTGTGTCTTTGTGTGTGTGTGTGTGTCTTTGTGTGTGTGTAAGTGGGTCTTTGTGTGTGTGTAAGTGTGTCTTTGTGTGTGTGTCTTTGTGTGTGTGTGTGTCTTTGTGTGTGTGTAAGTGTGTCTTTGTGTGTGTGTCTTTGTGTGTGTGTGTCTTTGTGTGTAAGTGTGTCTTTGTGTGTCAGAATGTGTGTGTGTGTCTTTGTGTATGTGTGTTTGTGACAATGTATGATTCCTGTGTGAGAATGCGTTTTGTGTGTCAGAATGTGTGTGTGTGTGTGTCTTTGTGTGTAAGTGTGTCTTTGTGTGTGTGTGTGTGTCTTTGTGTGTAAGTGTGTCTTTGTGTGTGTGTCCTTGTGTGTCTTTGTGTGTGTGTGTCTTTGTGTGTGTTTCTTTGTGTGTAAGTGTGTGTTTAAGTGTATCTTTGTGTGTGTGTCTTTGTGTGTAAGTGTCTTTGGGTGTGTGTGTAAGTGTGTGTTTAAGTGTATCTTTGTGTGTGTGTGTGTCTTTGTGTGTATGTGTATTTGTGTGTGTGTGTCTGTGTGTGTGTGTGTGTGTGTCTTTGTGTGTAAGTGTGTGTGTCTTTGTGTGTGTGTCTGTGTGTGTGTGTCTTTGTGTATGTGTGTGTGTCTTTGTGTGTGTGTTTGTGTGTTTTGGGTGTGTTTTTTTGTGTTTGAGTGTGAGTTTGTGTGTGTATATGTTTTTGTATAAAAAAAAGATGAATAAAAAGGATAAACTTTCAATTAACATACAAATCGAACATATAAATAATGAGAAGTTTAACATTAAAAAAAACCCTGGATTATATTATTTTCCCCTGAGATTTAATCTAACAAGACAATTATTTATAGCTGATAAATTATATTATAATAATAATATCGATGATTCTCATATTACTTTTACTTATCCAAACAATTTTAGCAGAAGACAATATATCATAAAATTTATGACATGTCAGGACTAACAGCTGATAGTAAATTTGTCTGGTATGAAAGATTTTTCACGCAAGTTCATAATCAAAATATTGTATATGAAGACGATGATCAGGATTTTTCACTTTCAGTTTATTCTAGAACTCATTCCCCTTTTAAATTAGAAAAAAACAAAATGATACTTTTTATCAACGAGGTTGTGTATTTAATGTTGTTTCTTTTAGATGGGGTAAGAGATATTACCCAAAGTTTAAAACAAAGTTCATTAAGGGAGTATATTATTAATAATTGTATAAATTATCAAAAAGCATTAAAAGCAAATAAAAAAAACTCTTAAAACTATTGATATGTACATTTGTATTGATGATGTAATTAAATATGATGAGCTTATCATTGAGCATCTTATTAGATATTTTGAAAAAGATAAAAATTGGTCAGAAAGAAAACATATATCATTATCCACTGCATGGCATATGCATTGTGAGTTATTGCAAGAATTTACAATTATTTAAGAAAATAAAAATATTATATCAATACCAAGACTTGCAAAATTTAATTTACAACTTTTACCTGATTATCAAATAACTAAAGTGATAGCTTACCTTCCACAACAAAGCGGAAATAAATATATATGGAACAATCAGTACAAAAATTATTATATTAATATAAATGGTATTATTATTAAAAAGAGGAAGGCGTTGGTTGAGATGGAGGAGGGAGGTTTGGAGGATGAAGCGGATCAGGCGTTGGAAGATCAAGTGGATCAAGAGATGGAGGAGGTAGTGGAAGAGATTGATGATGATGGAGAGGAAGAGGAGGAATATATTTGTTCAACATACCAGGGTGCACGGCTTCGGGCTGGGAGAATATGATGGAGTCTGGTGGGATGATCGGTGATCATGAGTCTATGCACCGGTTGATTGACCGTTCAGAGCGGGACCAAAGAGCTGTGGCTCAGCCCCCACAAACACAGATAGGTGAGTGCACATGCTCACACTCACCAGCTCACACATACAATATTTATTATGGATCTTTAATTTAACCAAGGTGTAGAAAGAGACCAATATATATAAAAACAATTACTTATGCCTAGTGTATAAAAAGAATAAAGTTGCTTCTTGAAGAGAAAGAGGAACAGACTGACAATTAAAAATATCGAAGCTAAATATAAAATTAATATATCCCTTTTAGAATTTGAAATTAAATTTTCTACTTCTTGTAATTCCAAATCTGCAGTTTGAATGGGATAATGTTTATATTTGGCTTCATTAATTACATAATTACTCATATCTATCACTTTAGAATCTCTATCATAGGTTTTAGAATTAATCTTGTGAGTAATTGCTTGACCAAGGCTGTTTACATCAAACTGACTAAGCAGGCTTAAAATCATCTTGTTCTCTTCTAAAGAATTTGTGGTAGTTCCATCTATACCAATTATGTTTGTACATTGGGGATAAATGCGTATTATTTCATTTATGGCAGATAAATATATCATATCTGGTGTTATTTGTGGTGTGGTTATAGACTGTGGAGGCCCCAATTTAATATATTGTCCAAAGTTTATATCTTGTTCTAACAATTGATTAATTATTTTATGGTGAAGGTTTTCTAATGCAGCATGAGTTATTTCATTATCGTACCCACCAATATTACCTATTGATAAATATAATTCTAATGGTAACAACACTAATCCCACAGATAAAACAAGGGATAAAGACGAAGATAAAACGGATAAAAGCCATATTGAAAATTGAATGCTCATTTCAACCATAGATGATCGAATGATCATCGCCAAAAGTTGAATAATCATTTGTTGAGATGAAGCTTCTACCATAATTACAGATAATAATTCTTGAAGAGCATCATGGAGAATGTTTTCGGAAAAATATTTTAACAGTCTTGAAATTATCTTAGGCACTCGAGTTGTAACTTCAATTTCGGTTATAGTAGTAGCCTCATCTTTTATTAATGATAATAAATCGGAAAACTCGGATTCTAAACGTGTTATTATAACATCTATGAAATTAGTAGTAGTAGTAGTATACTGCTCAATAAATGATACATTTTCGGAGGATACTACTATATCCGCTTCGTCTACAAATTGTTCTTTTTCGAGTATTGACTGTGGAACAACTGTTTCAATATAACCTCAGTCAACATCCATATAATTTTGTTTGTTCAATTTATCCATAAGAATCATACTCATTCCTGCTGCCGGATTAAGTAAGTCCACTAATTCACCATCGGTTAATTGGTTGATAACTTGATTGCCAAATATAAAACCTAATATCTGGCGGTGGACATGACTATGGCATTGATCTGACTGGCTATCATAGTATTTATTAAAGAATTTGCAATAGATGGAGTTAAAGTTTATATTCTGTTGCTGAATATTCCATGTCAATGGTGGAGCATCGATTAAGCCAGCAACAGCTTTTCTCAGTTGATATGTATTTGTATTCTTAGCATAGGCAATGGGGTTCTTTTGATAAGATTGTAAATCGTTTTCATTAGAAGGACTCCATCGACTTGAAGGTCTTAGAGCCAATGTTTTAAGGGCAGACAACTGTACACCACAATAATTTTCGTTAGATTCCTTGACATTAATCGACCAAGTTTCAACGGGAATAGGTTTCGAGAAATAATGATTGTTTCTGTATTGTTTAGAATAGATTTTAAATCATTACCATATCTTTCTTGAAGAAATTCAAGGAGCTCATCATAAACAGCATAACATGCTTCACTACAGGCATATTCACGTTCGTTTATTAAAATAGCTGATCCAGATCTGGGCTGACAAGCAGTTTTTACATCATAATAACATTTTAGCATGTTGCAACCTAGCGTTGTGAATTTAACTTCAAAGTCGTTAGGATTTTCATCTAAGAAAGCTTTGGGGAAATTGGGAGGAATATTTTTCCATGGTATATTCTGAATGATAATATTTTTAAAATACTTACTTCCATTTCTTTGTTGAAGAATCTCCATTGTTTTTCGTTGTGATATACGATGTACTATGTAAGTTGCAATTGCAATATCAGAGACTAACAGTTTTCATTATAAAATTGTTAAGAGTATTTATTTATTTTTTTAATATTGATCAATATAATAAAGAAATTTGAGGATTCATTTACCAGAATGCTGAGAGGAATCATGGTGGAAGCTGGAGTAAATGGTGATGCTGATAGTTGGAATAGTGGTGGTGGTGGTGAAGAATATGGGTGTCATCGAAATGATTATTATTATCAACCAACCATTCCACAAATACCATTGCAAACAAATCAGTATATGATTGTACCTTATTATATGACTTTAGTGCTACATTCAATTTATGTAATTCCACCTTCTTCATGTTACGCTTCTGATTTTCCTTCAAAATATTTTTATCAATTACCACCACCACCACCACCACCACCACCACTACCATCACCACCACAACAACCACCACTACCACAATCATCAGAAATGTATTCCCATTCCAGTGTTGAAGTTCAATATGAAATTTCTTATTTAGAAATGGAAAAAGAAAATTTAAAATCATGGAAAATTTTACGAAATATTGATGGACATATAACAGAGGTCCCATGGGGTATATCCTTCTTATACATTGCATATGAATATGGTGGGTTACCTCGAGAATTATTTATGAAATATGTTAATGAATGTTGCAATGGTAGTTAAACATTTTCTTGGCAAATAAGCTCAGTGAGTAAATATTGTATATTATTACATCAATGCACCATACACCACACCACCCATTAGTGCACTCATATGTTGCTATTTGATCACCATTATCAATGGGCCTAACATTATTATTAATAATAAAATTAAAAGTATAACCCAGCCAATATTTTTAATTGATTTCAATATAAACTGCCATATATCAGATTGCCCAATGCCTTGAATCACTTCGCCAATACCATCTCCTAAAATTTCGGCAATATTTCTTAAAATTGTTCCCTGTTCACATTTATATATATAAAATATTTCTTTATTTTCTAAATTAGAAATAGGTTCATAACCCTGGACAAATTGTGAAAGATAATTGTAGTTATGGGGAATACATATTCCCTTACAGCCCAAATTTAATATGTTTTGGGTTTCTGTAGAATTTGGAATGTCAAATTGACAGTTCCAGACTTTTTTATTGAACAATGGATGAGCATTATCATTTAGCATGTCATAGTTAATATAATCAACCCGATTGATAGGGAATTTACAAAATCTGGTCAAATATACTTCTTTTTTTAGGGAATGTCCTTTTCCAACATGGTTTCTAAAACAACCACTGTTCTTCCGATTGTATTTGTTCATATATTCAAGAAAAGCAACACCTACACCTAATAATATCGCAGATTTCAATATCAAACTTTTATGTTTACCAGCCCATTTGGTCATAGTGTTAAAATTTTTAGTTAATTTGGAATCAGTTGGTGAAGGATTACTTTCTAAATATTCAAGAAATTGAGTTTCGTTTTCAAACGCAAGATCTTGGGCAAGTTTATTTACATTGTTAATGTGTTCTTCATAGAGTTTAAATGGGTATTTTTTTAACATATGTTGTTTAAGAGCTTTGTTTTCTATAATATTTAGAATAGGGGATTCTACATCACCATGCAAAATGTTTTTCATAATTTTATTAAAATCATTTTGGGATTTAAAATTTAGGTTTTCATTGATAAAATTAATAAAAGATTTGGCTGGGTGATGAAGATTTGACAATTTAATGTTTTCTGTCAAATCTGTCAGATACTTATTTGTATTTAAAAAATATTTATTTTCATCAACCAAACTTTGGGTGATGTGAATAAAAGGCTGAAGACCATGGTCAATTTCTTTTATCATCAATTCTGTCATCGAGCTATTCTTTCTTTTTTAAATAAGTATTAAAAAAGAGTTAACTTTACTGTTTTAAAACAATTAAGTGTTTGGTATGAGTCGTGGTAGCTGTGCGGCCGGTCTGCTGTGATTGGCTTGATGGAGCACCAATCACGGGTGAAGTGGGCGGAGCCAACGAGAGGATTTCCAGTCCCATTCCCCTTTTTAATTCTATTAACCCGAAAGGTTTTAGTGAGTAAATGTCCTCCATTGTACAAGGTGAATGCATGCTTGTCAAAACTGTATGTGGCAAAGACCCCGATCCCCTTCACATATTAAACATATGGAATGGTATCCGTATGGATAATTCCCTTCCCCAAATTAGCATGTCATTGTTCACTCTGAACAAAATTGACTCAGATGAGTTTCCCTTAACTCAATCTACCCCAGACCTTTCCTCCCAAAAAAAATCACCTTCCCTCCATCTTGTAAACCCATTCACAGTTCCAAAACTGACACATTTTTTCAATTCAACATCAAAAAGACATCATCAGATGATAATGATCTTAACCCACCCTTCAAGAAAAGAAAGAAGAATTGGCAGAAGAAGGATTGGCCAAAGAAGGATATGAAGATGTTAATAAAAAATGCCATCAGAAGTAGGTTTGGAGTGGTGAACCGGGACGACGAAGATTCATCTGAAGACTCATCTGAAGATTTCTCCTCGGAATCCTCTGATGAAGGGCTTCTCTCATTGATCAAAAAGACCTCATCAGATGATAATGATCTTAACCCACCCTCCAAGAAAAGAAATAAGAATTGGCAGAAGAAGGATTGGCAGAAGGATAGGGAGAAGAAGGATATGAAGCATCAGGTCTATAAGATAATATTCAAAAGTATTTTTAACCTTTCAAATATTGCCAGGGGGCTCCTCTCATTGATCAAGTAAGTAATGACATTTCCCATAAATATTGGTGTTGGCGTTATGGTGTGTTAACTCAACGGCTCCCTGAAGTCCATTGGGCCAAATATTATATACGAGTATCAGATTACATAATACTCGCCGCAGCTTCGAGACCTGAGCTCTTCGTCGCTGGCCACTAGATTGTCCTCAAAGAATAAAATGGATGTGATAGCTCCTTACTCCCTCAGTCTACCTCGTAGTTCACACCCAGTGACAACATGTGTTTAAACCCTTGAAGAAATCCATTCAGTATAGTGAGTGAAGTCGTATTCTCGTCGTTCCTTCTTAAGGGTTATAGTATTAATTTTTTTTTTTTGTGTGTGTGTAATTTTTGTAATTTTTGTGATAAATAATTGTCTAAAATTGAATTTTATGGAATGCCTAGGGATGTAAAAATTACAATGTAAAATTTACCAGCAATGAATATTGTTTCTCAATGATCATAGGGTTCATTTTTTCTTTTTTTATAGTTTGGATGTTTATAAACTAATTTAATAATGGTCTGATGTAACAACCTTTATCCCTAAAAAAATTTCAGGACCCCAGTACTAAGCGGCTCATCAATCATCTGAACATGGCGCATGTTGGACCTGACACACAGCCCTCTTCCAACCCAGACCAGAAAATCCCACCACAAAGAAACTGTCACTCAGGCAGTTGTTTAGAGGCTGGGTTTGTGCCCCGAGGCAGTGACAATGAACAACAGCAACCATCTCAACATAACATTTCTCAGTCCCAACATAGTCAAGGGCGCATCAAAGATGTTGCTGGTGGAGGCCACGAAGGCATGGACGATGGGGCCATGGGCAAGACGAAGGGACAAAAAGTGTGTGAATGTGGCACTGTGGGGGGGGGGGAGGCTCTCGTCTCCTGGCGATGCCCACATCAACACACTCTTGCCTGGTTAGATGAGCAATCCCATCAACAACAACAAAAACTACAGCAACCACCTCAACATAACATTTTGGGGAGTAGGGATGATGAAAGAGATGCAGATTCTGCCCAGACCACTAGTAATGGAAAGAAGGTTCGTTCTCCACATTTCAGTGACTATTGTAAGGGTCAGTCAGCTCCACCCAACACTCAGGCTAATCCCAAGGTTGTAAGCATTGACTCGTCGTTTTACCCGTCCCTGTTGGCACCCCCTTGTTTAGCCTACTACCCTCCTCTTAACAATGGTCATGCAATGAGAGCAGATGGAAATGAGGTTGATGATGTACACCCGATCGATCTCTCCCTTAAATCTAAACCATCAGCATCGCCAAAACTAACCTCTGTATATATTGAAGAGTTGAAATGTAAGTTGGCACTGATTCGCCATTTTGGGGTATTAAATCCACAATCGTTCCTTGCCCAACACAAATACAATTATTCAGACGAACGAAGATTCACATGTGATATTTGCCCCAAAGCATTTAAGCGAAAAGAAGCCTTAACAGAACACCGTCGACTACATACAGGGGAGAAGCCTTTTGAATGTGACAAGTGTTTCAAGAGGTTCTCTTACAGGGGTTCCCATTATAGACATACACACATACACTGTCCAATGTTGGGTAAATTGTGATTTGATTTTGATTGTTGCCGCCGAAGGCGGCTAGTTTATTGTGCACCCCATACTCATCCTGTGAGTGGTAGCGCAAAAGCATTACAGAGGTCACAAAAGGTCTTTATCAGACCTCATCAGAAAGTGGGGAGCTTCTGTTTATTATTAGTCCTCACAATACACTACTTGTTTCTGAATCTCATATGTCGTTCATCTACTGGAAGCAAAATGTGGGTACAGTGCAAGGATTTCAGGTAATTTATCCATGGTAATAAGATAGGTTGCCATATCATACAGAGTGCGCTTAGATTTATCTCTAAAAGGCTCAATTTTACAACAATCCAAGATATAGTGTTCGAGTGTGTGTCCCTGCCTATGTCCACACACTTTACACTTTACTTCATCTAGATCCCTATACAAGCCGAACTGCTAGAGATACTTGTAGCCAAATCTTATACGAGATGTGACAACATCTGTTAGTCTACTGACTTTGTTACTTGTCCCATACACATGTTTTACTTCACACATTTCATTGTGATGAACAATGGACCTGCTAGTTCCAGTTTGCACTGTTCTACTTTCTTCAAGTCCATCCAGGAGTTCTCGTCTAATGACACTTTTAAGGGACCTATTTGATAACTCAAGATTCCGTTCAATACTGTCTTTATTTACTACAGCCTTAGCAAGGGCGTCAACTTTGTCATGTTCCTGCATGCCAATGTGAGAAGGAATCCACAACATTTTTATATTTACCCTCTTGCTAAGTATTCTTATATATCTACGTCTAGCTTCCAAGACAAGCACGTTATTACTTGATTGCAAACTGTTTATTGCTCGTAGTGAAGATAGGGAGTCAGAAATAATTAAGCTGTCTACTTCAGTGTTTTCAATAACTTCGAGTGCTACCAGCATTGCTACCAACTCGGCTTGCGTTGTGGACGCCCAGTTACTAATTCTTATATTTCTTTCAATTGTGCTGCCATCGGGCTGATGAGCAATAACAGCACTTCCTGCCCTCCCTGTAGCTGTATTGAGTGATCCGTCAGTGTATATGGTCTGTGCAATGTTATTTTCAGCTTGTATATTGTGAATGTGTTCTATGGTGCTTACTTTAGCAGCAAGCTGAGCATGAGGGTTGCTTGTGATTAGTTTCTTGGTGGGGTATGCTGGGGTCAGGATGTCAAAAGGTACTATCTGCCAGGGTGGAAGGAAGTGCTGTACTCTTTCATCTGTATATACATCGTGCAGTCCCATCATTTCTTTGAATCCATTTAGACTCTCTAGTTCCATTTCGTATGTGTTCTAACAGTGCAACTGACACAATGTTTTTTTTGTTATCACGCAGCAGCTTTAGTCCCATCATAAGATTAATTTCATATATTCTATCTCGAATGCTAAGTATATTTAATTCTTTCCGCATGTTGAGAACTTTGGTAGTTATAGGACGCTTCATTTTGCATTTTTTCCAGTCTATCAATACTTTTGCCATTCTGCAGGACCAAAGCTGGTGCATGATAGTCTATCAGAGACCTTTATACGCTAAATACATCATTCTTGCTATTCTAATATTAACACCATATTTCGGGCTGTACCCCACTACAGTTCTGAGAGCCTTGAGTCTGTCTCTACATTGTTGATGTAACTTATTGACTGCAGTTGAGGTACAAGGGACAGAGACTCCAAGGTATTTGAAAGAAGAGACATAGTCTATTGGTATGTCCCATCACTTAACCTGTTTTCACTAATTGTAATATTTTTGGTATAAAAATTAGTATTTGCAAACTCAAAATAAATACAATGAGTCCTAAATCAGGCTTAAAATATAAGATCAACGAAAAATGTTGTTTTAATACAAATTATAAAAATCAATGTGTTTTCATAATAATTATCCCATTGGAAACTGGAAACAATTTCAATATTGAAGGGTTGGTTAGGTACTGTCACTAAAAGTACAACAGACTCAAAAGCTACACGAAAAACAACGTAGAAATAAATCACCATCGGAATCTTTCATTCAACAACAGAGATAGTAGTAACAGAAGGTTTGCCCTCGGCAATCCCAAAAGGAATTAATCCATAGGGAAAATATCAGTTTGGTTATATAATATGGTTACAGATTCATTCATTAAAATGGGGGATTGGTAAACCCCGCCGGAAGAGAATGGATCTTCTACCTGAAGCAACCAACGTGTGAGTACTCCTCCCAATCTTGCAGTAACCACCTTGAAGTCACAAAGTCCAGGTAAAAAAAAAAAAAAAAAAAAAAAAGTGTCCAACAGCTGAACAAGAAATATTCCCCATATATGATAGCTGCGACCTCATAATACTAAATAAAATTTATTTCGTGTCATCTCATTGGTGGCTTAATCCTAATCAATCCATCTAGTCAGTCAAAAACATACACTCAGTCAAGTGAGTAGCTTAATTGTTAGTCAGATTAATTAATTACATAATAAAGCATGAAGGATGAGACTCTTATAATCAGTGTAAATTTTGATGAACTCCTGTCTCAGAGACAATATATAGACGAGGGCGATTTCGGTATTGTATGGCGCATTCCCTGGGGGAAACAATATGAAATTTTGAAGACAATGAAGAGTGGCTGGGGTGTTGTGGGTAGTGTGGGTGTGGCCGGTGGGTGTGGTCGGTGGGTGTGGCTGGTGGGTGTGGCTGTTGTGTTTAGCTAGTGTATGTAGCTAGCTGTTGGGTGTAGCTAGTGTGTGTAGCTGTTGGGTGTGGCTTGTGTGTGTGGCTGGTGGGTGTGGCTGTTGTGTTTAGCAAGTGTATGTAGCTTGCTGTTGGGTGTAGCTAGTGGGTGTAGCTAGTGTGTGTAGCTGTTGGGTGTGGCTTGTGTGTGTGGCTGGTGGGTGTGGCTGTTGTGTTTAGCTAGTGTATGTAGCTAGCTGTTGGGTGTAGCTAGTGGGTGTAGCTAGTGTGTGTAGCTGTTGGGTGTGGCTTGTGTGTGTGGCTGGTGGGTGTGGCTGTTGTGTTTAGCTAGTGTATGTAGCTAGCTGTTGGGTGTAGCTAGTGGGTGTAGCTAGTGTGTGTAGCTGTTGGGTGTGGCTTGTGTGTGTGGCTGGTGGGTGTGGCTGTTGTGTTTAGCTAGTGTATGTAGCTAGCTGTTGGGTGTAGCTAGTGAGTGTAGCTAGTGTGTGTAGCTGTTGGGTGTGGCTTGTGTGTGTGGCTGGTGGGTGTGGCTGTTGTGTTTAGCTAGTGTATGTAGCTAGCTGTTGGGTGTAGCTAGTGTGTGTAGCTGTTGGGTGTGGCTTGTGTGTGTGGCTGGTGGGTGTGGCTGTTGTGTTTAGCTAGTGTATGTAGCTAGCTGTTGGGTGTAGCTAGTGGGTGTAGCTAGTGTGTGTAGCTGTTGGGTGTGGCTTGTGTGTGTGGCTGGTGGGTGTGGCTGTTGTGTTTAGCTAGTGTATGTAGCTAGCTGTTGGGTGTAGCTAGTGGGTGTAGCTAGTGTGTGTAGCTGTTGGGTGTGGCTTGTGTGTGTGGCTGGTGGGTGTGGCTGTTGTGTTTAGCTAGTGTATGTAGCTAGCTGTTGGGTGTAGCTAGTGGGTGTAGCTAGTGTGTGTAGCTGTTGGGTGTGGCTTGTGTGTGTGGCTGGTGGGTGTGGCTGTTGTGTTTAGCTAGTGTATGTAGCTAGCTGTTGGGTGTAGCTAGTGAGTGTAGCTAGTGTGTGTAGCTGTTGGGTGTGGCTTGTGTGTGTGGCTGGTGGGTGTGGCTGTTGTGTTTAGCTAGTGTATGTAGCTAGCTGTTGGGTGTAGCTAGTGTGTGTAGCTGTTGGGTGTGGCTTGTGTGTGTGGCTGGTGGGTGTGGCTGTTGTGTTTAGCTAGTGTATGTAGCTAGCTGTTGGGTGTAGCTAGTGGGTGTAGCTAGTGTGTGTAGCTGTTGGGTGTGGCTTGTGTGTGTGGCTGGTGGGTGTGGCTGTTGTGTTTAGCTAGTGTATGTAGCTAGCTGTTGGGTGTAGCTAGTGGGTGTAGCTAGTGTGTGTAGCTGTTGGGTGTGGCTTGCGTGTGTGGCTGGTGGGTGTGGCTGTTGTGTTTAGCAAGTGTATGTAGCTAGCTGTTGGGTGTAGCTAGTGGGTGTAGCTAGTGTGTGTAGCTGTTGGGTGTGGCTTGTGTGTGTGGCTGGTG
The DNA here is from genome assembly GCF_040958095.1 of Procambarus clarkii. Lineage (NCBI taxonomy): Eukaryota > Metazoa > Arthropoda > Malacostraca > Decapoda > Cambaridae > Procambarus > Procambarus clarkii. The sequence continues at coordinate 28,857,038 of NC_091161.1, read as the reverse complement.
GGTGTGGCTGTTGTGTTTAGCTAGTGTATGTAGCTAGCTGTTGGGTGTAGCTAGTGGGTGTAGCTAGTGTGTGTAGCTGTTGGGTGTGGCTTGTGTGTGTGGCTGGTGGGTGTGGCTGTTGTGTTTAGCTAGTGTATGTAGCTAGCTGTTGGGTGTAGCTAGTGAGTGTAGCTAGTGTGTGTAGCTGTTGGGTGTGGCTTGTGTGTGTGGCTGGTATGTGTGGCTGGTGAGTGCAGCTTGTGAGTGCAGCTTGTGGGTGCAGCTTGTGGGTTTAGCTGGTGTGTGTAGCTGGTCATGCGGCCAGTGGGGCGAGGGTCACCAATGGTCGGTGGGGGTCAACGCCTTTGAAAGTATTCTATGTTGCTTTTATTTGACAGAATAAACAAAATGTCAAAACTAATAAACTTTGTAGAAAATCTAACAAAATTCAAAAGTATATAATAATTTGAAGCATTCCGAACACAGTGAGGTACCACCAGAGGCATGTGGAGGCTCATCCATTCTCAGTCTGCATCCTTCTGGGACCCAGTGCATTAAACCTCCACACCCACACCCACCACCCACATCCACATCACACCCACATCACACACACTACACCCACACCAACCTACCACACCCACTCCAGCCAACCACATCCACACCAGCCAATCACACCCACTACACCCACACCAACCTACCACACCCACTCCAGCCAACCACATCCACACCAGCCAATCACACCCACTACACCCACACCAACCTACCACAAGCCAACCACACCCACACCCACCACCCACATCCACATCACACCCACTACAACCACACCAACCTACCACAACCACTCCAGCCAACCACATCCACAACAGCCAATCACACACACTACACCCATACCAACCTACCACACCCACTCCAGCCAACCACACCCACAACAGCCAATCATACCCACTACACCTACACCAACCTACCACAAGCCAACCACACCCACACCAGCCAACCCCACCCACACCAAACCCTCAACCCACAACACCCACACCAGCCAACCACACCCACACCACACCCACCACACCCTCTACACCCACACCACCCACAACACCCCATCACACCCACTATACCCACAAAACTCCACCACATTCACTACACCCACACCCCCTAACACCATCACAGTTTCACTACCACCCCACTCCAGCCACACCACCCCAGCAACACTACCACCCCCAGCCACCCCACTCCAGCTACACCATCCCACAACCCCAGCCACACCACAACCCCAGCCACACCACAACCCCAGCCACACCACAACCCCAGACACACCACAACCCCAGCTACACCACAACCCAAGCCACACCACAACCCCAGCCACACCACAACCCCAGCCACACCACAACCCCAGACACACCACAACCCCAGCTACACCACTACCCAAGCCACACCACAACCCCAGACACACCACAACCCCAGACACACCACAACCCCAGCTACACCACAACCCAAGCCACACCACAACCCCAGCCACACCACAACCCCAGCTACACCACAACCCCAGCCACACCACAACCCCAGCCACACCACAACCCAAGCCACACCACAACCCCAGCTACACCACAACCCAAGCCACACCACAACCCCAGACACACCACAACCCCAGCTACACCACAACCCCAGCCACACCACAACCCCAGCCACACCACAACCCCAGCCACACCACAACCCCAGCCACACCACCCCAGCAACACTACCACCCCCAGCCACCCCACTCCAGCTACACCATCCCACAACCCCAGCCACACCACAACCCCAGCCACACCACAACCCCAGCTACACCACATCCCCAGCCACACCACAACCCCAGCCACACCACAACCCCAGCCACACCACAACCCCAGCCACACCACAAACCCAGCCACACCACAACCCCAGCCACACCACAACCCCAGCCACACCACAACCCCAGCCACACCACAACCCCAGCCACACCACAACCCCAGCCACACCACCCCAGCAACACTACCACCCCCAGCCACCCCACTCCAGCTACACCATCCCACAACCCCAGCCACACCACAACCCCTGTCGGAAAATCCGACACCATTTAATATATCATACAGATAATAGCTGTGTTGTATAAACAAGTTACCCATAGAAAACGTAACTTGTAGTGGAATTACCGTCTAAAGAAAACGGGATATCATCACCACATACTATTATAATTCACCAGCTATTCTGCTGGGAATTGTTCTTAAATACATTAGTCTTTGGACTTTACCATCATAAAACATCTTATATAAATTAACTTAATTATCAATATTAAAGTAGAGTAACTGTGACTCTTCTATCACTTTCTGAAATCTGGACAAAGTAGGCCAGGCGTCAGGGAGGAAGGAGGGAGCCATTGTTGTGTCACCTCCGAGACGTGTGGAGCAAATTCGGCTCCTATCATTCTGGACAATGTCGGCCAGTAACGTCAATAGTATGGAGTGTTAAACAGCCATTGTTGTGTCACCTCCGAGACGTGTGGAGCAAATTCGGCTCCTATCATTCTGGACAATGTCGGCCAGTAACGTCAATAGTATGGAGTGTTAAACAGTCATTGTTTTATACTAGACCAGAGGCTCACACGGGAGCAAATTCGGCTCCTGTTAATTTTACTTGGACGTAGTGTTATGGAAACTAAAAGTGTACCATTATCAACACGCTGTCTACAAATTCAAGTTAAGTGTCTATCCGAAACCCGTTTATCATTTATTTATGGCCATTAATGTCAGGATATAGGGTGACCCGGTTAGAACGCGAAATCGCCTCATATTAAAGGTAATTAAGCCAGGTCTTCAATGTTCCATGTACTGTATAGTGTTTTCTCTGATATACTTGTCATATATAGGATTCTGGCTTCACAGCTAGCGCACTTTTGACAGGTCAAGACGAGGATGCAAGATTATGTGCACCAGTTACTGGGTGATAGAAGCTACCTCAAAGAGGATAATTTGGTGTCTACACCCTAGTTATACCTGGTGGACTAGCCTGCTGTACTATAAGATAAGGAACCTCTTCAATGTATGTAGCTATTACTGTAGTTTGATTGGCTGCATATATATTAATTTAATAAACCCCCCTAATGTGTAGAGGATCGATTTGTGAGATTAAGAGATTATTGCAGAAATACAGTCCACTTAACATTATACAAATTGCTATCGAAGTATATAAATTAACGTAAATATAAATTCATATGAATTAAATAAATATAAATCTCACAGGTCGGTGCCCACATTATTTGGTCATCTTCGAACCGGATGACGGATTATTTGATCCTTTGAACCCACATTTGGTCATCTTAGTACCGGATGAACCAGTTAACCAGTGGATTCATTAAATATACTAGTGCAGTGTTATTTAAACAAAGCCAGCAGTCAAGACGGCAGCGTAGCCTCGAGGGAGCTCAGGAGCCTCCCTCAGCCCAGTTCAGCTTCGTCAGCGGTTTCATGCACACCCACAGATATTTGGTGGCGTGTTATTTCGTGAAATGACAGCGCTAATATAGAATCCAGCCAAATTAGTGACTGTGTCTTCGCGAGATTGTTCACGGATTTCGTGGTGTTACATTTCGCGAGAGATTATCTACGAATTTTGTGGAGTTTATTTCGCGAGGTCACTAATAATATTTAATACTTCTTGATAATATTAGAAGTTTCATAGAGGCTAATTAAGAGGCTATTATCAATAATTGTGTATATTATTTCTCCAAAATAGAGAATCATTTAATATAAATTGCACTAGTGATCACAGTATAATATTTACTAATTGCCAACCCACAACAGGGTAGGATATGACTAGTTGAACTATTATTGTTCATCCTAGTCCCATTATTACCATAGTCAGTTGTACTATATTGAACAACCTAACACCATTAATGAATGGTCCAGACCCTATTTTGGGTGTAATTTTTATCAACTCGAATTGAGTTGTATATATAATAATTTACTTATGATCATTACACCTTTGAGTGATTAATTAGTGTCTCTACCATCCTAGGGTGATATAGAAGAGCTAACCTAAAGGTACTTCCAGTGACACTGGTTTATCACTCAAATCATTAGTGTGTATGATTGTATATATATAATGTGTATTAATTTTAAGTGCTAACCTCTAGTAGAGGTAGGATTATTGCCTAGTGAGTGCAGAATTTTACCCTAGGCTACCATTAGTGTTTGTTCAGTATTATGAGCAGCCCAAGTACAAGCCCCACAAGGCTTCACCAACGAGCCAGTATGGATAATGCAGGGAGAATGAAAAGAACCCTTGCAGGTCTTAAAGGCCACTTAACAAGACAGATCAAGAAATGTGAAGATTTGTCACAACAATCTCAAGTTGATTATGCTGACCTGGAAAGCTATTATCAAGCAGCTGCAGGTAAATTTGAGCAAATCAAATGCCAAATGGCTGTCCTTGTGGGGACAGACTACTACCATCAATTCATCGGTAGCCCTACTAAATATCAGGGTATAACCATGTTAAACTCTGCAGGAGGTAAATTACTCTCAGGCCCAGTATCAAGCCTGAGGAGACCTATGCCTGCAGATAAACAATACCAGTAGAAACCTAAATTTGTCAGCTGATTATATTTCTCCAGTAGCATTATACTAAGGAGATTACAGCTGACTATAGTAACAGAGGTTGATGTTAGTATCATCATTTGAAGCTGAAGATGAGTTCATGAGGCCTCAGTGGCAAATCAGTGAACAGTAGCCTAAAACAGCTACAAGTCACTGCGACCAATGTCACTGAACCCACTGCAGTCTCAGAACCATACTTTACTTTAATGATGAGCTATTCAATCTTCTGAATCAATTAACTAAATTAAACCCCAATAAATCTGATGACTGATTTGATACATTTATTATTTAATCAAGATGTATTCCATGGGCCTCAGTGTTTATATATCAGTGACCAGTTACTTGAACAAACTTCAAGTTATATCTAATGTCACTGATCTCACTGCAGTCCCTGAATCATACTTGACTGTAGTACTTGATCACATCCAGTCTTCTGGGTTAAATAATATGTAATAAGGCTTGAATATTAGCCTTTCAAGAGTTGACAGGGAAATGAAATCGCATTAGACTTCTAACCCTTGCAACTCTAGTACGGGACATCCGTCCTGTACGAACAGACGCACAAATGTGTGATTACTAACTACTAACATCAAATTAATCTAATAATTCGAAGGAGGAGTATCGGTGTTCGTCTGTTCTAAAGAGGACTTCGACGCGTGAGCAGCCC
>NC_091161.1:28827571-28851285 GCF_040958095.1 Procambarus clarkii | reverse complement strand
CAAATGCTCAACCCTGCACTGGGTGACATTGCAAAGAACCTCTTGGTGGAACTAACCAGATTCACCAACACATGTCTAGCTGGCAACATACCAGCGTCCATAAGACCTATCTTTTTTGGAGCATCTCTCTGTGCTCTAAAGAAAAAGGATGGAGGGATCAGGCCAATAGCTGTTGGCAATTCTCTCCGGCGTCTCGTCTCAAAGGCAGCTTCAAGAACAGTTAGTGATGCAGCGGCCAACATGCTTAAGCCAAAACAGCTCGGGTTTGGCATTCCACAAGGGTGTGAGGCGGCAGCCCATGCAGCTCGAGCCTTCATCGCCAACATTACAGACGAAAAGGCCCTTATCAAGCTAGATTTAAAAAATGCCTTCAATTTGGTGCGGAGGGATGCTGTACTCCGTGCGGTTCATAGTCATTTCCCTTCCCTCTACCCTTTTGTACATTCATGCTACAGTATGGATCTTAAGCTACTTTTTGGCGAACATGAAATTGACTCGCGAGAAGGCGTCCAACAGGGTGACCCCCTTGCTCCTCTCCTTTTCTGCTTAGTCATCAAACAAGTCACAGAGGTCCTGTCCAGCGAGCTTAACATCTGGTTCTTGGATGATGGTACCCTAGCTGGTTCCCAAGACTCAATCCTGGAGGACATCAGAAAAATCCAGGAGCAAGGTGGAGTTTTAGGCCTCACCCTGAACCCTTCTAAATGTGAAATAATATGTTCCAACCAGGGCATCGTAGAGAGAATAGAGGGTCTTCTGCCAAATATCCATAAAACTAAACCTGAAGACAGCACACTCCTAGGAGCTCCCCTGGGGTTGAAAGCCATCGATGAGGTCCTTGATAAGAAAATCGCCGACCTTAAGAGGATGGATGGGAGGATTGAGGATATTGATGCTCATGATGCACTCTACCTCATCACCAGATGTCTGTCCCTCCCCAGGTTAACCTACTTTCTGAGGTATTCACCATCTTACAGTAGCCAAAAACTAAGTGAGTATGACCGGTTACTGAAATCAATGCTAGAAAAAGCCCTTAACCTCTCTCTCGATGACCTACAGTGGAAACAAGCCTCTCTTCCTGTAAGACTTGGGGGCCTCGGAGTTCGAACAGCAACGCAAATCGCTGTTGCAGCCTTCCTGTCCTCCTTATCAGCATCCGACGACCTTGAAGGAAATTCTACCTGCCCACTTACATCAGCTGGCAGGTGTACATGATCCCAATTTTACACGCCGTGCCGCAGAGTGGGCCTCTCGTGCAGGCCAATCACCTCAACCACCATCCCCAAAAGCCCACAAGCAATCCAGCTGGGATGGCCCCATTGTAGACCAAGTTGCTGCAGAGTGCCTGGGTGCTGCAACAACACAACACGACATTGCTCGCCTCACAGCAGTAGCAGCACCACATGCAGGGGATTTCCTGTTAGCAACCCCAATGTCGGCAACCGGCACGCGTCTCACACCACACACCCTCCGAATTGCTGTGGCCCTCCGCTTTGCTGCCCCAATCCACACCAGATATAGGTGTATTTGCGGCGAGGTGGTGGCTGACAGGTACGGCCACCATGGCCTACTCTACCAAAGCATAGGGGGATGGCACTCGAGGCACAGTGAAGTTAACGACATCATCAAGAGGAGCCTCATCACAGCTGGATGCCCAGCTGAAAGAGAGCCCTGTTACCTAACGCCCCGTAACTCTGATGCTCTTATTGGTCGCCCGGATGGTATCACAGTGAACTCCTGGAAGAATGGCAAGCAGTTGGTATGGGACTACACGTGCGTATCAACCCTGGCCAACACCTACATTAACCTCAGTGTTGCACAACCAGGTGGCGCTGCCACCCACAGGGAAGCAGCCAAATCCCGTAAGTATAGAGAACTGGATCACCACTACAATTTTGTCCCCATTGCTTCTGAGACACTCGGCGCCTGGGGTAAAAGTGCTACCAGTTTTTTTGAAGGAACTGGGTTCTAGGCTCACTGAAACAACAAGGGACCCAAGAGCTGCAAGCTTTCTTTTCCAGCGCCTCAGTGTGGCGATACAGAGGGGAAATGCGCACTGCATCCAGGGTTCCTGCCCGCCATCTGAGGAGCTGGAGGAACTCGACAACCTATGATAACCATCTTCGTAACCCATATGCAACTCCTTTTTTGTAACAAAGTTCAAATAAAGTAAATATATATGGTGTACATACAAAAGAATGGGGGTGGTAGGAGAAGATAATATTAGTGTTCAGTGAGAAACCACAAGGTCTCCTCTGAATACTTTTTATTTTCTTCTCCGAGGCTATGGGTCCCCACATTGGCACCAGAGGTGGTACCCTCAAAATTTATATATATATATATATATATATATATATTTATATATTTATATATATATATATATATATATATATATATATATATATATATATATATATATATATATATATATATATATTATTGAATAGAAGTGATTGTAGAAAGCCTATTGGTCCATATTTCTTGATGCTTCTATATTGGAGCGGAGTCTTGAGGTGTGTAGAATATAGTTGTGCATTAATTGGCTGTTGATTGCTGGTGTTTACTTCTTGATGTGTAATTTAGGAGATATTAGAACTAAAGTTCACCAACGTCAGAGGACTAATGCATCCAAACTGTTACAATCATCAGCATCAGATGTAACCCCTATAAGATTTTATGATGCCGTTTATGTAATAATACCTAAAGAGGACCGAGAAAAAACGGGAATGCGTACCATTCGTGGAATTATTACCGAAATCGACAATGAGATAGTTATATCCTGTGGCCACCAAATTTAGAACGATTGACCAATATCTCTCTCGAAATGATTTTGATAAAACCATTGAAAGAATAATGCCCAATGAAATTAATAAGACTCAATTACTTGGGCTATGCAAGATTGTACGTAGACAATCGACTTACTTTCTTAGCGATAATAGATACCTGAAACCATTAGTATGCCATTGCTAACTTTTATCCTGTGTTAATCACCGCTGTATTTGTAAAAGAAATAATAAAAAAAGTACCAAGAAATGCCGACATTATGCTGCCAATTTATGTAAAAATTGTTAGTAAGATTTGTAAAAAAAAAAAAAAAAAATTATGTCATTTTGTTTTGTATTCTTCTATTTTTGAGGTGGAGGGGTTAATTTGATTTTATCGGTTTGTCCATTTCATTTGGGTGCCATTGAATGTTTTTATTTAATAAATCAAGACAGAAAAAATTTTGGTTCGAGTAAGATAAAATAAATTGATTTGTGGAAATAATAATATATTCAATATCTCATTCTTTTCCTTTTTTTATACCTGATTTATTAAATTTATAGGAAATAACAACATCGTCGTTATTCAACAGCTTTGGCTAATGAGAATTAAATTATTAATCGGTTCGACTACCGCCCCCCAATGATCCATATTCTTTCGCCACCGCTCGAGCAATTAATTAATATGCGACAAATTTAAATGATGCATTCGGTCAATGTTTGCTAGGTTAATTCAACATATATCATCACACTTTTTATCACCATCACTGAAAACCCGAAATATATAATCACCAGGCCACCATTCATTACAATATTTGGGAACCCCTAAATGAGATCTAAGTTCATAGTTGGGGGTCCCTATAAATTATATCTTGACGATAGTCGGAAAGATATCCATCATGTAAACAATAGGGTTTATGTTTAATCATTTTGTGATTAACGTAGTTAAGCAATTATTTTTCAACCATGCATCATAATCTCTCACATCTCGGGTTAATTCCCAACGTATATTTTTAAACAGGTGCCTAAAATAATAATGCCGATTCAAATATTGTTTTATGGATATAAGCTTTTTCACTGTAGCCTAATCAACTTTGCTACATGACGATGGAATTGATATTCCGTCTGCTAATCATCTCTCTTAGTGTTTATCGTTCTTGTTTGGAAGCTTGTATCATCAGAAATATGGAAGGATCTTTGGCGTAGGATCTATATCCCTCGATAGGCACTATTACGTAATCTGGATCATGGGGATACTTAAAATTATGTTCACAGAACATGATGCTTCTTTGGTCAATGTTAGAGAAGAGTTCCACAACCATATAAAAAGAATAATTTTCATCCTCCTCGACTACGACTCGCAGTATAAATTGCAATTGGGATGCCGTAGGATATCCTTCTTGAGTAGATCCTATCCATATTTTTATAGCATAAACATGTACAATTTGGGGTTTATATGATAGTAATTTAATTATAAATGGTTCTAAAGTAATATCCATACCAACCGAACAATATTTGTCTACATATTTTTATATTTGGGAACTATGTAATCAAAGATGTAAAAGATTTAAAGGGAAACATTGATACCATGGTTTTAAAAGCTTTTGCTACTGAATATTCCGAATGTTAAGAGTGTGGCTGATATTTATATATCTATATATATAACTTTGGAACTGCTAAATGAAATTAATATACGTATTATAAATATAAATTAGTATATAATGATATTCCTCAATTACGCGGTCAATAATAGCATGAATTGTGTGAGAAAAAAATTAGGTACAAATACATCCTGCCTTTCCCTCCCTAGCTGCTGCTGCTGTTTTAGATTTAGCTACTCAGAACGAAATGCCCATGCAGCACAGATTATAGCGAGCCTCGTAATCGAGTTCGGTTATTTGCAATAACCTTGTTACTATGATATTTGGGTCAAAGTTTTAAATGGAGGTGTGGTTTCCTCCTTTTTCACGTTTCTTTTCTGCTAATCTTTCACTGCACTGGTTTTAGTCTTTAAATAAAATTATCTTGGTGGTGGACTTGGATGTTTAGTGTTCACTAGTGAACACTATGCCACTTTTTCTAATAATTGTAGTCGCTGTTGATATTGAATCTAATGCAGCTGCTCTCATTGGATTAAGAATGAGTTTGGTGCACAGGGTAGTGGCAGTTTTTGCTAGTGATCCCTAGCTACTGATCCATCACAATACACACGTGTTTTCTGTAGGTAATTCTCTGATTATACAATCATATATTGCTCTCAGCTCTCCTATCTCATACACACTTTTCTTTTGCAGGGGAATAATTGCTAATGTACGTTACAATCACCACATTGTGAATTCTTTCTGAGACAAACCAATACATTCTTGAATAACATTATACTCTAAGATTAGAACATAAGGTGCTCATATTATACATCAACACACATTTTATTATACATTAACATACATTGTTAATTACATTTCATAACATACATTAGTTCATTACATTTCATAACATACATTAATTCATTATCTCAACTGCCTCATTAATCTAATCGCAGAGGCTACATTTATCTCCAAAATGACATCCCTATTACTCTGTAGACTCCTCCAACATGAGTGCCGAATCATTCATTCAGGCTTTCCTCCTGATTGTTGCCCGTCGATCATATTCCAACTTTATGATCTCAGACAATGGGCCCAACCTCGTGGCAGGGAAAGCATGTCTGATTGAAGTCTGGAATCACCCAGTGGTATGCACTGCCCTGAATCAACAGGAGTGCCATTGGAAGTTCATACCTCCCCAGAGGACCATGGCATGGAGGCTTCTACGAGCGGACGGTGGGAACAGTAAAACGGTGTCTAAGGAAGACCCTTCACCACTAAGATTGATCACAGGAGCTTCACACCATTGTCCCCGAAACAATCTCGGATCAATAACAGACCACTAACCAACCTCTCCGATCTTTCACAACGTGAGCCAGAATCATCAGAATCATCTATAATCTGATGCATGGAGGACTTTGAAACCATCTAGCGTTCTTCACATACAAGCGACCAGAAGATCCTTCGTATGACAGCGACTTGATTAAGAGCTACAAACATCTGTCAAGAGTAATAAGTCGGTGGAATGATGTTTGGACTCTAGCTTACCTAACAGCTCTGACGGAGTATCACAATGGGAGTGTCACTATGGTGGCATCCCTAGGGGAGCATCAGCAAACAACCCCAACAATAAAAAAAAACTTGGTGATGTTCTGATTGACAGTGCCATTCCATGTTAAGAATAGCCTCTAGGCTGTATAGTCTGTCTATTTAAACAGTCAGGGTATCTTGAGAATAGTGAAAGTGAGGTGAAATACAACTCGTCCCAAAACCTTAAAAAAAAAATATTTCCCTTGTAGCTAGTAGGAAATGAAGTCGTCCAGAGACTCCCCACACTACCGTCCTGAAAGAACTATTGCACAACAGTGCAAATTAAAACAAACAATATTACAATTCTGAAGGAAAATGCAATAAAAGGTCAACCAGTATTAAACAGTGAACTCCGATCCAAGTTTCTCCTCCCTTTCCCCTCCCTCCCCCGGAATTATGTCGGAAATTCCGACACTAAATTCTCTCACACATTGAACCAAGCAAATGCAGTTGTATTATGTTAGGAAAATACTAACCACTTATTTCTCAAAAAGAATCATTAAAAAAAAAAAATGGGTTTAATGGCTTGTCAGAGAAAAGGGAACATTTGCCACATTACCTGAATATTATTTTTCCATAACAAGTATCATTATAACACCAGTCTGGGGAAACAGATAGGATAAAAAAAAAAATTCTCCACGACTGGATATAACTAAATAACAAATGAATTCAAAGTTTACTTCCCTAATCGCAACGTGAGGGACCCCCACCGTGGCTTGCATGATGCCAGGGACCCCCTACCGCGGCTCCCACGGGGCCAGGGATCACCCCCACCGCGGCTCACACAAAGCCAGGGACACCCCCCCCCCCTTCACGCGGCTCGCACGAGGCCAGGGACACCCCCCCCCCCTTCACGCGGCTCGCACGAGGCCAGGGACACCCCCCCCCCTTCACGCGGCTCGCACGAGGCCAGGGACACCCCCCACCCACCGCGGCTCGCACGAGGCCAGGGACACCCCCCACCCACCGCGGCTCGCACGAGGCCAGGGACACCCCCCACCCACCGCGGCTCGCACGAGGCCAGGGACACCCCCCACCCACCGCGGCTCGCACGAGGCCAGGGACACCCCCCACCCACCGCGGCTCGCACGAGGCCAGGGACACCCCCCACCCACCGCGGCTCGCACGAGGCCAGGGACACCCCCCACCCACCGCGGCTCGCACGAGGCCAGGGACACCCCCCACCCACCGCGGCTCGCACGAGGCCAGGGACACCCCCCACCCACCGCGGCTCGCACGAGGCCAGGGACACCCCCCACCCACCGCGGCTCGCACGAGGCCAGGGACACCCCCCACCCACCGCGGCTCGCACGAGGCCAGGGACACCCCCCACCCACCGCGGCTCGCACGAGGCCAGGGACACCCCCCACCCACCGCGGCTCGCACGAGGCCAGGGACACCACCCACCCACCGCGGCTCGCACGAGGCCAGGGACACCACCCACCCACCGCGGCTCGCACGAGGCCAGGGACACCACCCACCCACCGCGGCTCGCACGAGGCCAGGGACACCACCCACCCACCGCGGCTCGCACGAGGCCAGGGACACCACCCACCCACCGCGGCTCGCACGAGGCCAGGGACACCACCCACCCACCGCGGCTCGCACGAGGCCAGGGACACCACCCACCCACCGCGGCTCGCACGAGGCCAGGGACACCACCCACCCACCGCGGCTCGCACGAGGCCAGGGACACCACCCACCCACCGCGGCTCGCACGAGGCCAGGGACACCACCCACCCACCGCGGCTCGCACGAGGCCAGGGACACCACCCACCCACCGCGGCTCGCACGAGGCCAGGGACACCACCCACCCACCGCGGCTCGCACGAGGCCAGGGACACCACCCACCCACCGCGGCTCGCACGAGGCCAGGGACACCACCCACCCACCGCGGCTCGCACAAGGCCAGGGACCCCCCCCCCCACCGCGGCTCGCACGAAGCCAGTACGCTTTTCCCCTGAAGCATGGTCGCCCTCATGGCTTGTACGAGGACATAGAAAAGATCTACTTCATATGGCAACATATAGATAAGAATTGGAGTTGTGTAGTAGATCGAAACAGAAGAGGATGATGATAATGCAAGCATGGAGGGGTAGAAGAAAGTCGAATGTTCGATGGAAGTCAGATAATGAAGTTATAGAAGATTGAGGAGACGAAAGAAGGGATAGTCGATGAAGACGGGAGAGTGATATATGATGACAGACTGACGTGTGATGGCAACAGACCATAGCGTGAGGATGATGAGCCGAAGTATGAGTACGACAGAGCTCCCATTCTGCTGCACAACATAGTCCTAATCCAACATCAGTGACGCTTCACCACTGATTCCACAGACACACATGTAACTCGTCTACACTGCTTGAAGTCAAGACCTCACTATAAAGCTGTGCTCTACAACAGAGTACATCATACACTTCTTCTCCGGCCTCGAAGTTACTCCAGGGTTGTTTGGAAAGGAGTTTGTGGAAAAACTTCGTGGTTAGAGAAAAGATTGATGGAGGAACTCCGAGGCTGGTGAAGAAGTGTATGCTGAACTCTGTGGTAGACCATAACTCCATAGGGAGGTGTTGACTTCAAGCAGTATAGAGGAGCTAAATGTGTGTGTGGAATCAGTGGCGAAGCATCACTGATGTTGGATTAGGACTTTTGTGTGCAACAGATTGGGAGAACTGCAAAAGTGCCTTTCCTGATATTTTGGAATACCTAGAGATGTGTATTGGGGTTGAGTTTCTAGGAGCTGAACAGAGGTTCATGGTGGACACACTATTGTATAAGTGGAGTGCTTGAATGATAGATAATATCAGCAATAAAAATTATGGAAAGTTCCTTGGCATAATCATTGACAAGAGAACTTCAGCACCCACATACAACATGTTACCAAAAAACTCGCAAAAACTGTCGATACACTTTAAAATCGGATTTGTTCCAACTATACTCTCCTCGCCTCTCATACTGCGAGTTAATATATCCCAATCTTATATACGGTATCAGTGCATGGGGTTCAACTACCCCAAGCTCAGAGGTATTTTTTCTAGAGATATTTGAGAGTAACTAATTTGCTCTCTGGTAGAGATGCCAGCACAGGAGATGCTGGCTGTTACGGTGCCCTCTCCTATTTCTTTCGTTTCCCTGCTTTAAGAGTCATATCAGCTCTCCCTACTGATTCTCTGAGATACAGAGTCTCTGTTGGTGTATGTGGCGACCAGACCGGCCGCCAGATAAGGGAGAAATTTACATAATAAGTTTGTAGGTAAAGGGGAAAGTGGCGCCCTGATATAAATGAAAGAGTACCCCTACTTGCAGATCCGCCGTTTTGTAGAAAACGCTAGCCGTGTGCTGATTGGGTGGCGTGGGTCACGGGCGACCAATCAGAGCCCGCTGTGACGTCACCGAGTGCCCCGGGCAGCGCAAACGTCAGAGTTTGCCTGACTGTGGAGGTGAGAGGACGTGCCTCTGTCAGCTCTCGAGGATTTGAGGCTCCACAAGCCTTATTCAGTGGATTAACTTACCCATCGCAGCCCACCATCGTTATTGGAGACCCTGCGCTTCTGGGAAGCAAGAAAGAAGCCAAGTTTATTGAGCGGAGGAGTGCCAAACTTGGAAAATTGGTCGGCGACGACGCCGCTCGACGCTGAGGGCCTGGAAAGGTGTGGCAGGCAGACTTAGCTGTGACCGGGTCACATTCACCGAGGGTTTTGGAGGGACGACGCCGTTCCTAGGACAAGGAGCAAAGCCTTGAGGATGGGACGAGTGTGCGCGTATAGTGATTAACTTAGTGCCCACTGATGAACCAGGATTGGGATAGCTGAATCTCTGGGATTGGATCGGCGATGACGCAAAGACTGCACGACACCTGAGGACTTGTGGAACGTTCCTGGATCGTCAAGGACCGACTCAGGAAGCGTGGGAACCTCACACCATCGAGGGACAGGCGTCGTGAGCCAGGAATGTAAGGTAGATCAAATTTCCCTCCCATTACCCCTTGTTTGAGTAGGCTAGATAGGCCACGATATTTGCATTTGTATGTTGCAGGATAGCATTGATACTTTAGTAGTAGGATAGACTGCAGGGCAGCTTGTGTCCAGGACTGTTGGAGAGGACAGTGTGCGTGGACGGCAGGACAGTGGAAGAAGAGGTGCCAACATGGCGAAGAGGCCATTCTGTGAGTGTGAGAGTCCTGTCTAATCTGCCCAGTTGAAGGAGTGGTTGGAGGTCGTGAAAGAAGAGTTGCTGACGATCTCCAGATTTATTATCCTTATGTTCATTTTCCTGTATTGCTTATAAGTGTAGGTGTGATCATGTAATTTGTGTCAGTAAATTCACACATTTTATCACTGTGTTTAAGTGTGCCTCCATTATTATTATATTTCTCTATGAGCATACACGAGGGTTATCATAGTACCACCTAGGGAACGTCACGTTCTCTATAGAAGTTCTTATCGCCTGGAGAGTGTTAAAGCGGAACAGAGGTATAAGTGTACCCTAAGCCATCCGACCAGTATCGGAGCCTGAATGGTGGCAACAAGCAACGTAGTGGCTGGAGATAGGTAAAGCCACCCACACTTTTATGGGAGAGTACCCTGGGCTAACAGTCCAGTGACAGATCGAGGGAGTAGCAACGCTACTCCCTCGATCAACAAATAGTATAGAATACACCCACTGAACTGCATCGCTGGGCTGCAGATATACTAACCCAGCTGGCGACCTTGTTAAGAAGATAGAGAGGCAGACAAGAAAGGAGTTCCTGCAACCTTTTTGTCTGGCAGGCAAGACTCAGGGAAGTTATTGTTATAAGGTAAGCCTGAGTCTTCCTTCACTTCTCCACGGATCTAGGCCGGAACTGTTAACAGCACTTTCCCCGTGGTTGACTGAAGGGCTCCCAGGGTGAATCAGTGGCACCCCCCCCCTTTTAGTGTTAGGAGCAAGTAAGTAAGTAATTATCAAAAGAAGGCACCAAACCGGGAAGGCTATGTAGCACCATCAAATACGCAAAATAATCAGAGGGCGCTAAATATCACCAAGGATGCCAATACGAGAACAAAAATGCATAAGGCGAACGATATCAAAAGTATCCGAGTCACCAAGAATACTATCGAGGGACAAGAGACCGCGGGGGACAGTCGGAAAACAAGACACGCTCGTCCCGAAAGTCAGGACATTCAACAAGGATATGCATGACCATAAGAGGGACAATGCAATTAGGACAATATGGAGCAGGGCAGCGCTCCATCAAGTGACCAGGCGTTAAGCGAGTATGGCCAATACGCAACCTTGCCAGAGCCATTTCCCATCGCTGGTTACGGTGGTAGGAGGACGGCCACGAGGACTCACGACTCCTAACACTTTCGCCACACTGTTCTGAAAAAAACTTACCATATGTGCTTTCGGCGTTTCGCGCGCCTACGCGGTAAGACCGAAAAAGTGTACACTCTTTTGACTGTCCTGACAATAATTAAAGGCGCACGTATTTAAATTTGTAATCACTGTGTTCGCAATAAAATTGTCTATAAGAACATACCTATAAAATGCCGCCAAAGCATAAGGACTATCAACACCAAATAAAAAACTATTCAGATCACTCGCTGAGAGTGCCAAACAGCAACAAAATGTTTCCACTCTTAATGGTTGCGAAGCCTACAGTTGTCCTACATCGCTAATTGTGGTATCATTGGAATTGCAATAAAATTCTCTAAACGGACATATGCATATAAATATAGATTCAATGTCGTAGCCCACCCAAAACAGTGTGGGAAGTGGCCGAAGTGTTACCCGCGGCGGCATATCGGCGAAACTCACCTTGAAAAGTGTATATTCAATTCACTGTCCTCACATTTTTCGATGTATGTATTTCATTTTTGTTCCAATGTGTTTGCAATAGAATGTTCTATAAGAACATAAGTATTAAAGGTCACGTAAGGATGCGTTCGACTGGCAACATATATATAAACTACGTCGATTATACTCGTCGTGTCAATAATACAATTGTTTTACCACGATGATTCACTGTCACGCCACTCTTTAATAAGCTGTTCGGCTATTAGAAACAACGTAAACTTCATGGCAATCATTTTTAAACTATTCCCAAGTTGATCGGATAATAAATGGAATTTATACAAATATTTTTTCGTCGGACTACACGCGTAGTCTGTTATGCGGAAACTTAAGAAAATTTGGTGACGACCCTAGAAATCATCAAATGCGCGAAAATGCTAAGAGTGCGCAGTTTGTTACCAGTAACAGACGACCAATAAGCCTGCCAACGGGTAAGGATGGAGGAATGGATAACCGGGTAAAAGTCAGAGTAAGGAATACCTTTACGAGAGATGGGACAGAAGCAGACACCTTCCCTGGCGGCAACATCCGCATGCTCATTTAAATTGACACCAATATGGCTGGGAACCCAGCAAAACTCAACCGACTTAAATTTACTGTGAACAAGAAACAGCCAATGCTGGATCTCGAGAACCACTGGATGAACCGGATTAAAGGACCGGAGAGCCATGAGGGCACAACGAAAGTCAACAACAACTACAAAGGAAAATTGACAACGAGAGAGCAGGAGACGAAGAGCACAGAGAATAGCATAAAGTTTCGCTGTGAAGATGCTAGTCTCCGGAGGTAAGCGACACATAAGTGCAATCAGGAAAAACAAAGTAGCCTACACCGTCCGCTGACTTAGACCCATCGGTGAAGATAGAAATGGAGTGGAGTGAGAAGAAAAGTGCTCAAGGAAAAGGCGTTTTAGAACCGTAGGGGGGAGGGTAAAAGCTTTAGTGATGTGGGTTAAGGATATACAAAACTGCGGAAGGGAGGACTCCACGGGGGCAAAGAAGGAACAACACGGAGAAATATTAGAAATGCAATCAGAATGAATCCTGTAAGCGAGATAACTGGACAAAGAGTGAGGTAGTGAAGAGAAACAGAACCCGCAGAAGGGGCAAAAGTTAAAGCACGACAGAGGCGAGAGGATGGATGTTGCAAGGACCTTGCAAGATAACGGAGACAGTAGCGATCACGGCGGTCCTGGATTGACAGGAAGCCAGTGTCAACATTCAAGCTGAGGACGGGAGTCGAACGAAAGGCACCAGAACTGAGGCACAACCCAGTATGGTGCAAAGCATAAAGACGGCAAGGAGTAGAAGGAGAAGCAGACGAGTAAGCAGGGTAACCATAATCAAGCTTAGACAGGACGAGAGAGGAATGTAGAGCGAGTAGAGTGCGCCTATCTGCCCCCCAAGAAGTATGGGACAATACCCGAAGGAGGGTAAGGGCCTTAGAGCATTCAACACGGAGGTAAGAGATATGAGGAGACCAAGACAAACGAGTGTCAAGAATCAACCCCAAAAGCTTAGAGGAATCCTTGTACACAATGGGGTGGCCATAAAGCGACAAAAAGGACGAAGACGACACGCTTCCGAGTAAAAGTCATAGCACAATTCTTTGATGTAGAGAACCTGAAGCCATGATCAGTGGCCCACGACGACACGGCATCAGTCGCAAGTTGAAGTCGGAGTTGAAGGAGAGGCGAATCATCACCCTGAAAGCAAAGGGTAAGGTCGTCACCCCCTAAGTTGAGTAAGGTCGGCGGTCGTGGGGGCTGAGCCATGCCTTCGTGGTTGCAGTATTAAAAACCACTTTTAGTCACTAGGCATTTATTCGTCATCGGTCCGTGACCGGAGACTGTTGCCAGTATTGATTCCGATGTAATATGAATCATAAACGTCGCCAATATGGACCTGTATCCTGACAACACACCCAACGCTTTTTCGTATCGCCAGTATAAACAAACTTGAATCCAAAGTGCTCTTTTGAAATGTATGCAGAAATTATTACTGCACACGTCTCATTGGGTGATAATGAAAGACGATCTTGAGAGTAATATAAGGGTCGATTTGATACACACCAATGTCGAAATGACTGGCTTAAAATATTCTTATTCTAAGTTTTTACAGAAAAACAACTTTTTGGCAGGGAGAAAAAGGAAATTAATTATTTTATTAAATTGTAAAATGCCCAATATATTTACAAGTAATGAACTGAGCTTTATGGACAACGATTATAAAGATTTATCCTAAATACGGTGTACATAAAATACTATTCGAGTTCTGATCGCAATAAATTTAACGCCGCATACAGTGAAGCCATGTTAACAGTTTCAAAGACCGACAGAAGAGGAATACAATATTATATGTCGAATTTCGCTATCGTTCGGGCATGCTATTGGGAAAGTAATCGGCACCGAGTTCAGCGAAGATTTTGACAAACTTAGGAGTTTAAAATATGATGTTGCCAGGGCGACATATGCATGTTCAGACCCGCAGCAGCCATATGGAATGATGGATAATATATGCATTTATTGCAACAAAATTATGCCCACAAGTTACAGTAATCAGTTGGCTAATATACTGGAAGTTCTCTTTAAATGGGGGGCAAAGGTGGCAATGAGAAGTTATATAAACCTCTAAACACGTCCATTGTCGACAGTGTGAGCATTACAATGACAGATCAAGATGGCAACCGTGTTTATTTTGATACGCAAGGCTACACTACAGCAGTTTTGCATACATAGCCGGCCTCGGGGTTTATATAATTGAGCGTCAAAGCTTATAATCTTTATTACCACATATTTAGCAGCAAAAAGGTTGTAGATATTATCCCACCATCGGTCAAAGTTATTATTACTCCTGACACCGCCTGTTTCTTTAAAAGGGGCTTGTTTGGGGAATATCCGAACTTTCAACAGCACTAGGCGAGATGTACGTGGGGGCTGCATTTTCATTTTTATAGCATGACTGGCGAGAAGAGCAGAGCCTTGTTGAGAACCTTAGCTCCCGAGGGCATTAAGTATGGGGGAGGAAGTCATACAAGACTAACAGCAGTGTATGCACATTGAATCAGTCGCTTAGACATCGAAGCTTAGAAATGTTATAAAGTGTTGGGAAGCAATTTACGGGTAGGCGGGTTGTTAAGAAAAACGAGATTAGGACCAAAAAAATTATACTGCAGCAATAACAATGCTTTTCCTAAACCATTTTCATCTAGAATGGTTGAGTCAACTATCGCCTCGTGTCAAACAATTGACGTTTTACCAGTAAATTCTGGGGTTAATAAATTTAGAGATATGTACCTCGAATTTAGCATTTTAAGGAGTGAATGGACACACTCTACATGTCATCATTTGCTTTAGAACTATCACTGGCTTCAACAGCAGATGATTAGGATACAGTAATTGGGGACGCCTAAAAAGTATCAATAATTAATGGTCAGGTTATCTTGAGATATTTTCGGGGCTTAGTGTCCCCGCGGCCCGGTCCTCGACCAGGCCTCCACCCCCAGGAAGCAGCCCATGACAGCTGACTAGCTCCCAGGTACCTATTTACTGCTAGGTAACAGGCATCAGGGTAAAAGACACTGCCCATTGTTTCACGCCGGCGCCCGGGATCGATCCCGGGACAACAGGATCATGTATCCAGTGTTCTGCCCGCTCAGCCACCGGCTCCCCTCACAGAGCTGTCACAGATATTATTTAAATCTATAGTGGTATATTTCAACGAGACCGTAATCGAAACTAACACTATTCACACACGAGTTATATATGGCTGCTGACAACTATTTACAGATGCAATGCTGAGACATACGAAATTTGGAGCATTGCTTTAAAGGCCCTAGCAAATTTTCTGGAGGTTATTTTACGGGGATGACCCCAGAATAAAGGCAACGAATGTCTGATATGAAAACGATGGGGTAACACACAGGCTTTAAATTATTGTCGGATGTTACAACAATTAGCGAATATGTTCTAGATAATGTGAAAGTGTGCATTTGCCTTGAAATGAACCCTGATAAATGGATTATACAGAGTGAAAAGGATAATGCAAACTTTAAATATTATTGAGATGGCAAGGTTATAGGTAGATCGCATAACTCCATTTCCCGCTGGTTTAATGGCCACAAGTAAGACATTAATACAAAATAACTCCCCGATAACACACACATTCGATAAAACTATTAGAGACTTTTATACTCTGCAAAGGCCAGCGAGCAATTACAGTGGATCAGTCCCTGGGAGACATTCTTTTTCAGACTAATTTAGACAATTAGTAAGAGGTGAAGCAAGGTCACATAGACGTGGTAGCTGGAAAACAATTACAAAAACTTTCGCCAGCTTACTAGTGTATTTATAACTGAATAGCAGTAATTTATTTAATATCACTTGTAACTTTCCACACAACTGTATAAAATTATATTACACGACGCTACAAATTAGCACACTAACCTAAGATGCATTTCTTAATGGGGGCTTTATACTAGACTTTAATTTACAACCCGAATCTATAAAAGATGCAATGCCCCTGGAAGTTTCTGGTAATCTGAGAATTAGTCTAATTTAAAATACCTGTAGCAGGAAATCGAGTCATTTTGCTTTATGGAGTCTTCCCTCTGGCGTCCTGAAAATTAATGTAGAACGCAGAATTGTCTGTGATACAAGAGCATCATACTATGAATTGTCTGGAAATCACTGAAGCATTGAATGGGGTCTTGGGTTCAGAAGCCTTATATATGGGATGCTATCTAGCTGATACAAGAAAATTTTCAAAAATTATCTATGACAGGCCCGTGGTATTTATAACATACTAGATGTGCCATCAGCGGATATGAGGGCATTGGGTCACTTTTTTCCTAAGGCAGCAACCAAGACGAAAATTATCATTCTAGATCATTTTTGGATTCCTCGTCTGCGGGAGCGGCTCGTCTGCGGGAGCGGCTCGTCTGCGGGAGCGGCTCGTCTGCGGGAGCGGCTCGTCTGCGGGAGCGGCTCGTCTGCGGGAGCGGCTCGTCTGCGGGAGCGGCTCGTCTGCGGGAGCGGCTCGTCTGCGGGAGCGGCTCGTCTGCGGGAGCGGCTCGTCTGCGGGAGCGGCTCGTCTGCGGGAGCGGCTCGTCTGCGGGAGCGGCTCGTCTGCGGGAGCGGCTCGTCTGCGGGAGCGGCTCGTCTGCGGGAGCGGCTCGTCTGCCTCCACGCTCTCCTCCCTCAACTCCCCCGGCAGCCATAAACATGTCAGTAAGCTCTTCCAGGAGTGCAGGAGCAATAAGTACGGTCACAGCCCTGTAGAGACAGACATGAGCTACCCTCTGGAACCCGCGAGGGGCGGCAGCACGGGCGTTAGTCGCCCGCCGGTAGAACCACCCGTCAAGGTCAACCATTGTCGAGTCGAGTCGAAGTTGGGGTGTGAGAGTGAAAGACACGTGAGCACGACCTTGCCGAAATACAATATATATCTAGAGATATTTCAGTGATACAGGAACTAAACAGTC
The DNA here is from genome assembly GCF_040958095.1 of Procambarus clarkii. Classification (NCBI taxonomy): domain Eukaryota; kingdom Metazoa; phylum Arthropoda; class Malacostraca; order Decapoda; family Cambaridae; genus Procambarus; species Procambarus clarkii. Next base: position 28,834,034 of record NC_091161.1, on the reverse strand, counting down.
AGATATCTCAAAGTGCATCTCAACATATTAAACAATAAACGATAGTGATTGCTATCCGACTTGTTTTTTAAGGAAATAAGTAAATTGAGTGTAGTCAACAGGTCCACCGCCTGCCTGCCTGCTCTCGTGGTGCCAGAGCCTGGAGGCAAATGTTGCCTAGAAATTTAAAAACGAGCAACAAAAAAATTGCATCCCATCCATGCATATTGAGGGATGTTACAAACCCGACTCCATCGTCGGAGTATGCAGTAGCAACGTCAACGCCATCTGTGAGTCTACTCCCTGAACCCCCACTAAATGGACGACGCCATCTGGTGGTGGCAGTATAATACCTGCAAGAGACGCTAGATTCCTGCCCTGGTCAGCCCGGAGAGTCGCTGTAGCTGACCTCTGGTGAGGTGGCGCCTGGAAATCAGCGTCATCTATTGTGATAGAAGTTGTTTGTCAATATCAGAGTCCGTAAGTGGTTCTTAGTTCACAAGTACCGGCCAGTTTACTGATGACGTGTCTGTATCCACAGAGGCGACGTAGGGCTGCAGTGGTACGATGACAATCAGTCTACCAAGGGCCGCCTATTATCAGCCTCTACTCCATTCTACTTTACGTGATCAGTGAACCGCCGTCGAAGAGGAACTGAGTAGTATCTGCTGTCTGCCTGTGAAGTGGCAGTGACAGAATTTGGTGTATCCCTGGACTGGCTAGAGGAAGAGACGACCGATGGTGAGGTGCTACGGAGGAGAGTAACTAGCTAGTTGCAAGAAGCTCCTGCCAGGGTTTCGCTACCCTTGTATTTGTTCGTGTAGAGGCCCAGTAGAGCGAGGCTGATGTTCTCTGCCAGAACCAGACTGGAGTGTGATTGTGGGCGTTCACAAGGAGCACCTAGTGAGACTGTAGATAGGCTGGCCCATGGATAGGGTAGACTCGTTGGTGTTTCCCAGTACTGGTTGAGGACGGTACTGTATGTTGAGGAAACACGGAAGTTGACAAGGCTGCATTGCATGAGCATCGAGGAGCGCTTAGTGTCCTATGAGAGCGATACATGTGTATATATCAGTGTAGTAATACTTCGTTTATGATTCTATTTAAGTTGATGGGAGAGTGATGTGAATATTTTGTTAAAGGATGAAGTGTCGTATTACTTTCAACTTCCCCTTTGTTTTTTTTACTTGCATTACTAAGCCTACTCCTTGAAAGCCACTACCGACTTGGGGTCGGATACTAGGACTTTGGTTCCTCCAGCAAAGAACCCGGTTATGACCCATAGTAACTGTAACACAAATGTTGCCTAGAAATTTAAAAACCAACAAAAATTGCATCCCTCCTTATTGAAATATCAAAGTCATAGTTGTCCAGTGCTAAACTATGTAACAGTGTCAATTGTAAAAATTAAGGTAACATACCTTAATATCAAATGATATTAAGGTATGATATTAGGGTAATGTCGATCTAGGAATTAGTAAGAAAGTGAATATCATTGCAAGTCGGAAATAAAGCCGAAAATCCCTTATGGTAATACAGGCAAAATAATATATCAATGTTATAACTCAAGTAACTGGCAACTGACGGCATCCAGCCCGCGACCTAGAACAACAACGTGTCAACTATACTTCCCTTGGGACCCTCATCCGTGAGGTAAGTACCTGCCCACACAGTAGAACATATATAATATTGTAAATACATATATATACAGCAAAGCAAGACAAAATGGGAGTAAAACAAATTTGCAGCCACTGTACAACCCGTCCTCTTAAAAATAACGTCACTTTTGGCTCGTATGCGTGCTATGGCCAAATTTGGATGCAATTTGAAATGAAATCGACTCATAAAAGTGACGTACTGTTCCATTTTCTGTTTGAGTCGTCCGGCTTACTCTGCAAGCTTAGAAAAGTTAACTTTCCATTAACGTTTTTCATACCGTTTTGAAACTGAGAATGTCAGGCCCACCTAACCTATCAGAGAACCCTTAACTTACTGTTGTTGAAAAAAAAAAATCCCAAATTTATTTTCATTTTTTTTCATTTTCAAATTACGTCAATATTCCGCCATACGAGCAAACGGCCAAAAGCGACGTTCTTTTCAAGAGGACAGGTTGCTGTAATAACGCCTTAGAGTCGAAGGCAGCGGGAATTTAATGTTATATATGTAAGAATAGATTTCATTCGGCTTGAACAGGAGTAACATCACGGGACTGAGAGCTGGCCATTTGCTCTGGGTATATAAAAATGACCTGCCATCTTGGAATATCCTAAAAATACCTTCTAGATAACATGACTCATGACCGGAAAACATCGTTCATTGAAAGCCTATCCGCTATCCAGAAAGTGTGGGAAAAGATAATTGACAATTGTTTCTAATATAATTAACATTAGATAAGTCATCTTAGATATAATATAACTAATTCTAATAGACCAGGGGCGGAGACCATAGTCAGGGAGGAAACAAACAAAGGAAGTTGCAAACTGATTCAATATGCCCGGATGAAGACGACAGACTAGAAAGTTTAACAGACAGCACTGACAGCTCGATAGGTACAGACACTTCAACTGTCCCCGATAAAGCGAGTCAGACCGGAAGAACAGACATGCGCAAATTTTATGCAAAGGGCACATGCAGACAGATATGCTGGTAATAATAAAGGATTATAATGCAGTTACCACCATCCCAATTTTTTTTTTTTTTTAAATATGCTCAGGAAAGGACAGTGTCGATTTGGATCAACATGTAGGTTTTTCAATCCAGACAGGTGCCAAACCTCACTTGTTATAGCATTTTCTGTACTCCTCAGCTGGACATACTTTCACGTGAAAGGCTCGGAACGCTACATAGAGTGGCAATCAAGATAATGAATTTGGAGGAAACTATAATTTTTTTATACCCAACCGAAAAAGATTTCAAAAGAAGGTGCATAAAGAATGTATGGAACTGGATGCCAGAACCACTTGCATATCAGAATTACAGACACAATTACAGACCAAAAAGGAACAACTACGACAGGCAACGGCCCAACAACAATCAGCACTGGTCAGAACAAACTTAGTATGTCCACGCATAATGGGCTTGCCAAAACGGTCTCCCAATCAAACTATCACTAATAGAGTAACCTAATTCATCTTTGCCAACATACAAGAACTAAAATCAAGGACAAACAACAAAGTTCAATTCATAAATGGCCTCCTCACGGAGTCAAATGCAGTATTTGGAGCTTTCACCGAAACCCATGCAAGGGAATTCTTGGACAGCGAGGTCTGGATACCTGGATACAACCTTTACAAGTGTGATAGGGTAATTAGGTCACATGGAGAAGTGGGTCTGTATATTAGGGAAGACTTTGTATGCTCGGAGCTCCTTAACGTAACAAAGACGGTGGTAGAGGTACTGGGAGTAAAAAAGAGAAACAAACTTAGTTATTTTCTAGTATACAAACCACCAGCTGCAACGGCCGAGGAAGTCACAGAACAAATAAACAAAACAGAGAATAGCCTTGATAATTTGGAGAACACGATACCTGATATTATCTTCTTAGGTGACTTCAACTTGCCTAGTCTCAGATGGAGAATAGCAAACAATAATATTATACCAGGAAATCAATTGGGACGTAACCAACCTCAGATTAAAGAACTGCTTAGATTATGTGACGTTTTCACTCGACCAGCAGATATCAGAGCCAACGAGAAATTAAAACATTCTAGATCTGGTTTTTACAAACAATGAAGACATTATCAAGAACATTACAATATCAGATACCACATACTCAGATCACAACCTCATTGAAATGCCAACTACCATCAATACTCTGAAGAGACCTAGAACAATGATTAAGCGAGAGGGGTTATTCAGTAAATTCAATTTTAATAATAAAAAGATAGACGGAGAAAATAAACAAGGAACTTAGAACAGTTTCCCATGGAATGTTTGTAAGCAATACAAGTCCTACAGAAGGCATTGAAAAACTGACTTCAGGAGCATATCAAGTCTGTCTGAAACATGTCCCGTTGAGGAAAGCCAGAAGAGGTCCAACGTAGAAAGAGACCGTAGACACTATAAAAAAAAATAGAAATGCTTAAGCAGACATGACTTTCCCAACAAAGAAGGAATAATTGAAACAGGGAGATTTATGAAATCGAGCAGAATTTGAAACTTCGACTGAAGAAAGTCAGTTAGAACAGAAAGCAATTCAGGAAATAAAAATCCAAAATACTTCTTCACATATGCGAAATCTAAAGCAAACACCACTGCCAGTATTGGACCTATTCGTACGAGTGAAGGTTCATACACGGAGGATGACAAAAATTAGTGAAATACTAAAAAAAAAGTGAGGACATGTTTACATTTTTAGCACTCCAATAAACATGGAAGACCCAGACAATTTCTTTATGCATGATATCCAAACCCCTGTAAATATAACTGATATCAACACAAACGTACTAGATTTTGAACGAGGAATTTAAAACAATTCCATGCACTCGGCTCCAGGTCCTGATTCATGGAATTCAATATTTATAAAGAAATGCAAGGTGCTGGTAGCACAGGCACTCAATATTATGTGGAGGATGAGTTTGGACACGGGAGAGATACCAGATGCAATTATAGTAGCAAACATAGCCCCTCTACACATGGGAGGGACCAAAGCATTGACAAAGAATTAGAGACCAGTTTCACTAACGTCTCGCATAAAAGTATTTGAGTCAGGTCACCAATTTTATGGAGATCAATGACCTTCAAAACCCAGGCCAATATGGATTTCGAGCGTGAAGATCGTGCCTCTCACAGCTACTTTACCACTACGAGAAAATCACTGAAGCATTATAAGAAAAAAAATGATGTGGTATACACGGACTTTGCAAAGGCAATAGATAAATGTGGCCATGGAGTGATAACACAAAATGAGGTCAATGGGAATAACTGGAAAAGTAGGACGCTGGATACTCAGTTTTCTGTCAAACAGGGCACAACGGGTAAACATTATATAAAATCGAGTGCAAGTGCAGTTAGATGCTCTGTACCTCAGGGTACAGTCCTTGCATCACTGCTTTTCCTTATTCTCATCAGATAGACAAAAATACAAGTCACAGCTTCGTATCGTCCTTTGCAGATGACAACAATCGGTATGAAAATTACCTCGGCTGAAGACAGTGAAAACTTCAAGCAGATATTAATAAAGTTTACGACTGGGCAACGGAAAATAACATGATACTTAACAGTGATAAATTCCAGGTACTCGGTTACGGTAAAAATTAGGACCTTAATTAAATATAATACAGGGTACAAAACACAATCAAATGTGCCCATAGTAGAAAAGCAGCATGTTAAGAATTTGGGGATAATGATGTCTGACGACCTAACGTTCAGGGAGCATAACCAAGCAAATATTACGTCAGGCAGAAAAAATGATCGGATCTATTACGAGAACTTTCAAATCCAGGGATCCCATAACAATGGTTGTACTATACAAATCTCTTGTACAGTTCCGTCTTGGGTACTGCTCAGTACTCACTCCCCCCTTCAGAGCATGAGACAGTGCTGAAATAGAGGGAATACAGAAAACATTCAGCATACATAGACGCAATAAAGCACCTAAATTTTTGGAATCATCTCAAAGCTCTCCAAATGTACTCACTAGAAAGAAGACGAGAGATCATATAATATACACGTGGAAGATACTGGAGGGCCAGAAACCAAATCTACACAGTAAAGTAACAACATACTGGAGTGATCGATATGGAAGAAAATGCAGAATAGACCCAGTGAAGAACAGGTGTGCCATTGGCACAATCAGGGAACATTATAAACATCAGAGGTCCACGGTTGTTCAACATCCTCCCAGCGAGCGTAAGAAATATTGCCGGGACAACCGTGGACATTTTCAAAAGAAAACGATCTTTTTCTCCAGGGAGTACCGGACCAACCGGGCTGTGGGGGCCTGCGGGCCGCTGCAAGCAACAGCCTAGTGGACCAAACTCTCAAGTCAAGCCTGGCCTCGGGCCGGGCTTAACGAGTAGAAGAACTCCCAGAATCCCAGCAACCAGTGCCTGGGAACAGTCAGCGGCCAAGGCTCGGCTGGCTTGGCTGCCCACGCAAGGTCGATGCAAGTGAATGACCACATATGGTAAGAGAACCAAAAGTATCAATAAAAAAAATGTGAGGCTTTCCCCTAACCATTTACCTCGGGATATGTGCCACCAATCTGACGTCCTAACCTGCCTCCAGCTCATGTCCAGTGGGGGGGGGGGGGGCAGTTTGCCATATTAGTGAGAGCAATGACGAGGATGTGAAGCCAGTCCCTGCAAAATTGCCGACCGCGAGCAGTAGACAGGCTACGGTGAAGACGACGTAGTTGGGGAAGCTACATCTTGACTATGCACAAATGACCTGCTGTCATCGTAGACGTTTAACTCTGCGATGACTCATTAATAACAACGACTGAGGGTATAGCGGAGTTGGCTGGCGCTGCGGTAGATATGTT
>NC_091161.1:28787571-28822571 GCF_040958095.1 Procambarus clarkii | reverse complement strand
GACATTATTGGCACCCTCACAATTTCCACCAACTCTGTCAGTCGCAAATATCTAGCAAGCTCTTTTACATTCAGGTCTTCTCACTCATTCTTTGTTTGGTTAGGAGCACTGAACAGGCTTTGTCGTGCATTCAAATTTGTTTCAAATGCCAAATATTTCTAAATCTTACATAATAAATATCAATAAATCCCCGAAGAGTTGTTGGTGCTGTGACAGTCAAGCCTGGTGGTCCAGTAGAAAACTGTACAAATGGTGCAGTGTTGTCACTAGACCAGGCTTCACCAGAACTGTTACGTGGGGTTTAGTGGTAAATGAAGCACCTGCGTGTGGGGCTGTATCGATAGCCACATCATCAACATTCATTTTGTATCTCATCCTCACCTGCTGTTCAAGTTTCTGCCACTTAACTATCAACATGTCACAATTTACGTGATGAAAATATTAGTGGAGCAGATGCCAACCCTGCACACAGAAACAAAACCACACGAGACCAGAAGGCATGGCAGAATACCACAGTTGAGAAACAGAGGTGCAATAGGTACTCGGAGAACTATCAACATCAGAGGCTTGAGACTGTTCGACATGCATCCTCTACGCATATGGGGCATAACTAGCCGACCCCTCGCCGTGTTCAAGAGATTTTGATAAGCACCAAGAAAGAATAACTGATCAACCAGGCTGTTATTTAAATATCAGGCTTCGAACAGTCGCGTCAAACAGCCTGGTTGACCAGTCTAGCAACGAGGGGGCCTGATCGAGGGACCGGGCCACAGACTTTCAACCCCGAAATCATTGCAAGGTAACCGCAAAAAAACGGATCACTCACTTCCTGCAATGTCGAGGTCACTGCCTGAAAATTCAGCAACTACAGGCTGAATTTTTTGGGTGATAGTTTCACGAGTTCATACTTCTTGCAAACACTAGCTTTTCCATAATGTTTTTTCAATCTTATTTTAATATGGATTTGCTCTTTTCTTTATCTATCCACCATAGAGCAAATTTGGCGTTTATGAAGGCAGTAAAAACAACTGAGGATAACGGGAAACTGCACACGTTTAGACACGGGTACAGCACTGCGGTCACGAGTTTGGTCACTAATATACAGAGACTTCTTCTTGGGTGGCTACCTGGAAGATGCCTCGTGGGGTATTCAGAGAATTGGAAAACGTGGGTGCACGTTTTAAAATAAATTCCATAATAATAATAATAGGATAATAAATGGCGTTTAAACAAAAATTGTTTCTATAATGGAGTTAACGTCATGGCCATGAACAAGTGAGTTTTGTAAACCATTGAGCGAACGTCATCGACTAGGAAGTGTAAATTATTAATTAACAGCTGACTTATCACCCGAGGCGAAGAACTACTACTGGCCGCGTCTCTGCTCTGCTTCAGCTGCTGTCTCCGATGACGTTACTCCCTCACCAGTTGTCCTCCGGTGTTGGGTGCCAACCCGTTCTCGCACTTTCTTACAGTCAGTCAATATTGACTTATTAAATATGTGCATATGTGACAAAGTCAATATTGACTAAGAAAGTGCGAGAACGGGTTGTGGGTGCACCCTTCAAACCACTCCAATTTCAGGTAGCCTCGGTGGGTATTCATTAGCTTCACATTCGAGCTTCCTCACAGCTGAGCCCTCCACTACTGGGCTTCCTCGTAGATGTCACAGGTCGTATTTCTGTAGGTTAATGTGAACTGTTGGTGAAAAAGCATCTCCTGTTCTCAATCCTACATTGTGGCTCGTTGAGCTTGAAACCGTTGCTCCTTGCTTGTGATAAGTACGACCGTGTGAAGAAAATATCCGGATTTGACATCCTCTAACTTTTTCAATATTTTTAAAGTATCATTAAGATCAGCCCTGTCATGCCAGGTTTGCAGTGTTAGCCCTGTCGCCTTCAAGCGTTCCTGATGAGATGGCTGGCTCAACCTGTTCTCTTTCAAATTACGTCCTAATTTGGCCCTTTGCCCGTATCGCCGAAAATGGACGAAATTTTATGAAAAAAAAAGAACTTTTGTTTTCCAAAACAAAGTTAATGGCCCACTGGGAGGTTAGGAGGGCATGAATATCAGATTTCAAAAGTCATGAAAATCGTTATTTGAAAGTTTCCTCTCCAAACCTAACCGATTAAGCAGAACTCAATACAGAAAACGGGACAGTACATCACTTTCGTGAGCAAATTTCATTTCAAATAATGTCCATTTTTGGACAGAAAAATGGAAACTTGCGAAAAGCGACGTAACTTTAAGAGGACGGGTTGTGAATGACTTCTGTTGCCCAAAGTAGCACCTTCTCTAGAGCAGCTATGTCCCCTCTGAAAATGAGGTCTCCATGTTTGCATACAGTAATCCAAATGGGGGCACATCAGAGATTTATACAGTTGAACCATTACAGTTTTCCTTATTGTCAAAAGTACGCTTGATAATCCCGAAAGTTTCGTTAGCATTCTTGACTGCTGTACCAACCTGTCGTGCAACTTTTAATGTGTGGTGGATTTTGACTACGAGGTCATTTTCTTCATCAATCTGCTGTAATGTAATGCTAATCATTTGATAGTCGTGGGACATAATAGCCTACGCCACATACATGGTCTTGTATTTGTCGATATTAAAAAGAACTTGCCAGTCTGACCATTTGTGAAGTTCCTTACTCTTTGTAAGGCTTCAGTATCATTATTATTTCTCACTTTACTCTCATTACTGTGTATGACAAAGGCTAGGTCCCAAAAAGATCTCGCCCCATTTCTCCATTGTTTTTTCTCCCATTTAGCACATTTAGAAAACCCTTTGTTTTCTTTCCTTCAACCATTGTTTTATCCATTCTAATATTTTGTAATTTATTCTGTGGACCTGTAATTTTCTTGCCAGTCTCATGTGGTTCCTTCTCAAAACCTTTAGCAAAATCCACATATACTACATTCACTAGAAGGCCTTTGAGTAGCTGGTTACCATTTCCAAAAATGTGAGCAAGTTTGTAAGGCAGAATGTGTTTTTAACAATTCATGTTGTGTCGATTGTACAAGATTGTACACGAAACATGGTGAATGATTCCCTCCTGTGGATTCACTCCATGAGCTTGCAGATGTGTGAGGTTAAGCTGATCGGCTGGTAGTTTTATACCGAGCTCTCTGCCTTTTTTTTTTTAAATAAGTGTGACATTTGCATATTCTCAATTTAGGGGGGACTACCTCTTGGTCAAGAGATCTTGTGTGAAGTAGTTTCAGCGGTACGCATAGTTCTTTTGTCAGTTCCTTTAAGACTGTTGGAGTTGATTCCCTCCACACCTCGGACTTTTGAGTCTTTTGGTGTGTCTGGAGTGCAGTCGCCCCGTCTCATTGCCTTAGATTTCTATGCATGTTTTTTTTTCAAAATGCTGCATTCAGATGTTACTTTATCTAGCGCCACTTTTGCTTTATTCATAAGTGAAGGACCTGTGACGACTGCTGCTTTATCATCGGCATAGCTTAGTAATTTAACTCCTGTAAATGTCATAAACGAGGTCTACTATATAGATGTTAAAAAGAATAGGACTGAGGACGACTCCTTGTGGAGTTCCATTCTCATACAAGTGTTGTCTTACACTTACCCTTTTAGCTTTACTCTGGCATACCTGTGACTAAGAATCTTTAATCTATGCTTGTATTTTTCTCGACACCCTTTTATAATTAACATGAGTAAAAATGCTTGTTAGCCTCCAAGTTCGAATGCTTTTTCTAGATCAAGGAAGATCACTATAACCAAACCCGAGTCGACTCCTCCTAGTAATGTTGCTGTGCAGTTTCCAGTACCTCCTACTATAGTACAACCAAATTTTTTTTAGGCAGGTCTCCAGGCTTTCACAGTAGCCTCTAAGACCGTCAGTTCAGCAATTTTATTATACATTATGTCAATGAAATTGATGTAATTGCCAGGGTCTTTCGGTTTAGTAATCGAAATGATGTCTACTTTCTTCCAAGAAGTCGGTTGTTTGCCTACCTCCCAAGATGCATTGATAACGTACACTATCCCTTGTTCTCCAGCAGGACCTGCGTGAGAGATCATTGAGTATGTAATGTCATCAGCACCTCGTGAAGTGTCATTGCCACCTTTTTTGGCTCGGATTAGTTCTTGTTCAGTAGTCACATTCGTCATTTGTAGCTATGCTCTTTCGAATGGCTGTCAACCTCTCCTGTTTTTCTTTTCTGCCTTCTGACCATTGCAGGAAGCTGGTATGACGCTTCTCCCGCAAGCTGGACAGCATGTCACCCAGCCTCCTGTAATGGTTAAACACATGCATGTTGTCGAGGTGGTCGATCTATCGTCGTTTTAATATCCCCATCTCTCTCCAAGACTACGATGTTCATTTAGAGTGACACCAATCAAACCATCTTGCCTCCTTTAACTCCTTAATAACCAGTCTAGCTTCAGGTATCACTGCTCTTAGCCGAGTTCTTCCTTCTGGGGTGCGGTCTCTCTTGCCATGTTTTCTGTTGACTCTTGGGTTTTGCTCTTTAACTTTTCTCTAGAACCAATAGTTCTTTCGTTTTGTGTTTCATGGAATGATAACTGGAATAGCTCTGTTTCAGCAGCTGTAATGGCTTCCTGGAGATTGGTCTCGTATGTCCGAGTCCTTGGGTGGCGAGTATGTAGCATGCCATTTTTCAACCTCGTCCTGGTATATATTCTAGTTTCCCTTTATTACATTCCACTATTACATTCCATTCCATCTTGCGGGTTGTGTAGGGGATCTTTCTATGTTTAGCGTTGTGATAGTAGCATAGTGGTCACTGGAGATCACCGTGTCTACTTCACACTTCGCCTGATGTGGCAAGTTAATAGAGTCACAGTCACACTTCGTCTGTTAATCGAATGCAGTTGCGATTAACTTTAAAACCTCCTTGAATGTATGGGGGGAGGGGAAGGTTCTCCAGGGTTGAGAAGTGTAAACTTAGGTACTTCTCGCAGAACGTTAGCTAAATGGCTCTCATTTGCATTGGCTGGCCCAGTCACACCTACCTCCTGATTATAAGCATTAATATCCCAGGTAATATTTATATCATGCATCTCCTTGACAAGCACTTCCTCTGCTAGTTTACATCTAGGGGCTTGTAGGCGTTATATACGAGGAGCTCAATATTAGCCATATTCACTGTTATTGCTAATACCTCTATCATCCCCACACGAAACGGTCTATTTTCTTGCTTGGTATGGTGATACTTGAGGCTCATCAACCCTTCGTCCCCCCTGTTCATGTGGTAGATAATTGGTAACATTCAGCTAATTTGAAGGATTTCCTGGCTCGGTAGACAGTTTCTTGCAAAACTGTTACTTCTGCTTTTGTGCCAATTGCAGATTCAGGATGTTTGTGTTCTTTATTTCCAAGACATTGTTCTAATGCACATTTCGCAATGAACAGATAACGGTTTCTGTTGGTGTTGCCTTTCCTAGTAGAACTCCTCTTGTGACTCGACAACCATATTCTCCACTTCGTTAGCAGTGTCGTTGTAAATCGGACCAAATGATTGTTTATCGTGTCTCTTGTATTATAAGATTCCGTTTATCTTGATTCGCCATTGTTTCCTGCAGTTTGTTTGTAAATCTTGTTGGCCTGATGTTGTGACTACCCGACTGTTATTGGTTGTCTGTATGTCCAGGTGTTTGTCCTCTTGTGGTCAGTCATGTTTTGTACTGTTTCTTGTGTAACTGGTCTGCTGCACGATCTTCTCCATTATTACACAAGCGATTACTCGAGTCTTTTGTTGCGAGGCATTCCGAGTCATCTGTAAGCAATTGGTAATGGTCTTTGCCATGATCTTCAGTGTTTTTCTGCTGGACCTCCGTAAAACTGTAAATCTGACTCCGAAAGTAATTGTATTTTGTTCCAATGTTGTATTTCTGCAGTGGGTCTGTGCATTTTAAGATCTGGAGTTGCTTAAATTGTGTGATGAATTGTGTTCTATGAGCGTGGGTATCTTTTGAGGCCGTGCACTAGTGTTCCTGACGGTGTTGCTGTATGTATTGCTTGTCAGTGATTATCCTGACCTAAGTTGTCTGAACTTTTTCTTTCGGTGTGGTTGTTCTCCACCAAAGATATTTACTCCTCAACTTACACATTTAGGCTGTTGTGGTCTAGCTCGCCTTGTGCTTGGCTCTACAGTTTTTGGTTGGATGCCTCAGGGGTAACACCCCGCATCTCTCCTGCCCGGCGCAGCGTGTTTGATAGTGGCCGTATTTCTGACACCTGAAGCAGCGCAGGGGTTCCGCGATGTATGGTTTGTCAATATATTCCCTAATTTCCGAGATTGAATGTTTTTGACGCATGTCCCATAACAGTCACCAGAACCTGACGTGTCACTGCTTTGCATATTTTTTGTGCGGCACAGTTTTGTATTCAAGATTTGCCTGTGTTCTAGTTTTGGATTCAGTGTAAAGACGACTATATATCCCAACAGCCCAACTTGTGCGTCTTTCTGAAGGGTCCAGCTTTCCGAAGCCTTCAGGTTTTCTTTACAGGAATGTTACCGTTTCCAGGTAATTTGCAGTCTTTTGGTCTGGTTGTGTCATTATAATTTTTCCTTTCACGTTGACAGTGATGGAAATTTTGAACTCTGGTTGCCTCTTCTATTTCAGTTACTACGTCATATGCTGTAAGAAAGTTTTCAATAAGCATTATGGGTTTTGAATTTTGCAATTCTAAGTCTGCGATTTGGGAAGCTTTGCAGAGTTTGACTGTTTTTGGTTTTGACTGGTGCTGTCCTCTCTAGGGTACATTATGTCTGGATTCTTGCTGGTAGAAGTGCTTCGTGTAGCCTCGATAGTCGTTCTTTTCTCTATTCCTCTTCTGTGAACTGCCCCTTCTCATTGTCTGAAACCTGCTTCTATTTCCTCTTTCTCCTCTACTTCCTTTTGACGTCTCCCAGTAGTGAGAGCCGATTCACATTCCTACCTAATGCCTGAGACAATCCTAAGTCAAGAAAAATTTATTTCCCTTCAACGACGGTCTTAAAATAATTTTCCCAAGTGGAATCAGGTATACTTAACACTTAGTTGAGCTGTTTGGCCTACATTTTACCGTCAAGCTCAGTACACCTTTTAAGGCGTGGCTCAGCGCACCTGCTTAGTGATACGGCCCTCACACATAAGAAAATAACAGATCATTGGGAGCCAGGCGACCAGACTACTGTGGTAATAGTGGGGGTCGCCTGCATACTGGGGTGTGTGCAAATCTAGACAGGTGGACAACATATTTGACAACGGTATTTATTCATGAATTGCAGAAGAAAACTGCAACGTTCCTTCCAAACAGTGCGGCACGCACTCCTGGCGGGCAAACAAGAATACAGTCAACATGTTACATCAACAACTCTGAGTCTGGGTATTGATGGTTTGTTCCTTACAAAACGGCGAGGATTTGAGCTGATGGTTGCTCATAATCTGAAGTTTTCCAGAGAACAAACCCGTGTGCTGCCTGCTGTACCAGTGGCGCCGGCGGCGAGTCTCATGGCTGGTGATCGGCTCATCCTAGTAATGTAGGTCATTATGAGCTTTCTCTACAGCCTATAGTTCTTAGTTACGACTACCTCTCGCCTGATGCTTCACTTCTCGTAATTTTTATTATATCTTAGTTCAATTCTTAATGGATAGACCAAGTTATTATATAATATTTGTATTGAGGTCTTCGCTTTCACACATACCAAACCTTCTTAATCCCTCCAAATTATTAAAGATGTAGAACACGCACTCCTGGCCGACAGACACGTATGCAGTCAACATGTAACATCAGCAGCTGTGGAAATCCCTTTACTTGTATCACTGGAGATTGCTGCGAACCCAGAACGTTTCGTCTGAGAACATTTAATACGAGAACATTACGAAGCTATACATGGATTGTCTACCAGAGTAGCGAGGGGAGCCAGGTACCATATTCTTACACTTGTCCCCGACTGTGTACGCCACCAGTAATCTCTAGCAGCTTCAAGCCTCAGTACTACAGGTACAAACGTTACCATCATCATCCTCCTGGTGGTTCCTGAACCTCGGGCAGCTGTAAGTGCTTGACCGCAGTGGCCACCCATCTGTGGTCACAGCCACCATCTTGTGTAAATGAGGACACCTGGATGTGGATTCGATTTTCAAGAACGTACTATTTGTGTGTTGAATTGTCTTCCACTGCGACTTGTCCATGCATCATAGTCCACATAAGTGTGACTGTCAGTGCCTGAACTGGTTGAAGGACGAATCTTGGAGACGAAGTCTACCTGACCAATCACTGGCGTGTCCTAACACTGGACGAGTTGTCCTCAGGAGACAAAGTATAGCGGAAATATTTATCAAAGCATATTTGAACACTTTGTATAGTATTAAATGTTCTTTGTTATACATAGTTGATATCAGTATCTTGACAGGAACTTTTGTACATCGTTAAAATTTGGGGAGAGAAGCTATATTAATGAGGCAAGTCCAAGTGTTAAGAAAAGGTTCCCCTCGAGAGGGTTGAGTTCCCACCCAGTTGGATATGTACCTCTGATACACAGAGCAATCACACTAACGTGATGTATCAATGAGAACAAGTAGACGTGATGAGGATTCGAACCTATGCGCTGGGCATTTCCAGGCACACTCACCATAGAACTAGGCCATGATATGATCAAAGGATTGCAACCTTGGGTTCTATTGAACCCTCTAGGCTTCAGTGGAAGCCGCTGAAACCCGCGATAGATCAGAAGAATCTCAGGGTGCTATCGTTTTACCATGAAGTGGCCTGGTTGTCTGGGGCGTGTGCCTAGGAATGTCCAGCGCTTAGGTTGCCTGTGTGCACGAGGGCTTTTTAAGTTACAGATTTTCATTGTGCGAGATCAAACACGCATTGTTATGTTAATTCTCAAATTCAAGTGTTCGTTTCTACATCGGAGATTTATGATTTAACACTCAGTTTCAGATTTAACACACGATTTATAACGCTAGCTAAAAAGAAGGAAAAAAGTGCAGGTAGTACTATGGGTCACTGTTAGATGGAGGAGCTGGCAGGTGGTGGATAACGGCATGAACCGTTAGATGAATGGTGGATTAATAGGACGATGGATCACTGGTAGGTGAATGGTGCTTTAACAGGGCGTACTGAGGGATACTTTGTGCTAGTATCACACTTAATTCGCTCTTGTACATACAAGAGTAAGGTAAGGATATTTAGTGATGCATAGACATTATTTACACTAAATGCGTAGAGTGGGAGGTTGCATGGGGGGGGGGGGGGGGGGGGGGAGGGGAGGGGCATTTTTCAGCTGATAAATGGAAGGGGAGACAGTCACGACTGCTTTCAGGCACCGCTCATGTGCCAGGTAAATCCACTACGGACTCACCATAGCCTGTGCTACTTGGAACTTGTTCCGAGTAGCTGAATCTATAACAACAACAGTCACGACTGTCAGCTGATGAATGGAAGGGAAGACAGTCACGACTGTCAGCTGATGAATGGAAGGGGAGACAGTCACGACTGTCAGCTGATGAATGGAAGGGGAGACAGTCACGACTGGGTTTTCCACTTACTTGTACGGGAAGGAAGTCATTGCTAACAGTTATTGTATTTCACACCCACTAAACGTTCGTTCATGCTTGCACTAACCTCGACATGCATATCTACTATCTGTAAACCCTTAATTGTTTCACAATTTAAAACGTTCCTAAAAGTATCCTTTACATTCTTATTCTTTGTAAATCCTTATTTGCTTCACTGAAACTGACAATTTGAAACACTTCCCTAAACGTTTCTCCCGAAACTTAAGCCTAATGCTTGCTGTATCTCTCTCTTGCTAATCCTTTGAACAAATCCACAAGGGCTGTGACAAGGATTCGAACCTACGTCCGAGATCATCCCAGACGCAGCCTTAATCGACGTTTGCTCATTTGATGCATCACGCAATTGTGATGCTAATCCTTAATTACACTGTACGAAGTAATCTATTGTACGAATCGATATAAAACATTTCGAATTCTTCAACAATTTCCCCCTTTCCCCTCGTTCCCAAGCATGTTGCAGTGAAAACTGCAGTTGAAAAACCATACTTAACATTCCCTAATGTTCGAAATATTTTTTGTTACCTTTTAAATTCGTTCACCACTTATGCCCTTCTAATCGTACTATTTTGCAACTGTCCAAAAATTTCAGTTTCATATGCCTGCAACTTTACATGCAACATCAGTGCAACATGACTCATTTTTCCATCATTGCCATTACTTCGCAACTTTGCAACCCAGGACGAGAAGTACAAGTTACATCCACAATTCCTCTAATATAATCCTCTGCTAGAACTATTTAATAAAAGTCTGAGGCATAGTATCTTACCTGACCGCTGGATACCGACTAATAATACCCACACCAAAGCCAAATTTCCAAAAATTTGGACCTACATGAGAAAATCAGTAAGAGCTGTGAGGAAGAGTCGAACCTAAGCTCTTGGGACTCTCAAGCAAACGTCTTAAACATTTGCACCACAACATGGCAAAAAAATGCAACTGGGAAGCTTGTTAGTACCCAGACCAGAGGTTCGAATCCTGCTCACAAGCTCTTACTAATTTGCTGATTGATACATCACAATGTGATTTTATTGTGCTATCAGACTCATCTGACATCCTGTAAGTGTTGAGTTCTTGAGATGATTAAACTCGACATTTAACGTTTCAAACTGCTTTGAAAAAATTTAGAGACAATTTGAAATGTAGTCGAAAAGAGGGAATCAAAACTGAGCCACACAAACTATTTGGATAGAATTAAACGAAAAAAACAAATAATCTTATGATAGGAGTTATATATAGGCCACCAAATTTAGACAATGGAAGGAAGTCATCTATGGGATGAAATATCTAGAGCATCTAGGTCAAAGTATTTATGTCAAGGGTGACTTTAATTTTAGTGGAATAAACTGGATTAACAGAACAGGGAACAAGGAAGCAGAAGATTTTATAGAATTAGTTGACGATTGCTTTCTTACCCAACACATTAAGGAACCAACGTGGGGAAATATTTTAGATTTAGTGTTAACTGACAGTGAACACAGATTAATGACATCGAACTTGGGAGTGAACTAGGGAACAGTGATAAAGAAATCAGATTTAGCATAGAATGGAATAGATCTGCAGGAGAAAATTGTAAAAGTGCCAGATTTTCGTAAAGCTAATTTTAATCCTAATAAATTTTTTGGGTCAAATAGATTGGAAAGTCTGGTGCATTGGGGGTGGGCCGATCTTGGAGCAAGACGAACCCGGCGATGTGTGATGTAAAGGAGGCTTTCGATTTGGATTCAAAATATAAAATTTATTTGCAAATATTCTAAGCAAAGCACAGGAAAGTAGTATACTTTACAAGTTGATTAGATCAAATACAAATGACCCGAAATGGATAACAAAGGATCTGAAAAACCTTATAGGTAGAAAGAGCTTGGTATAAAAGGATTAAGAAGAGGGAAGTCAAGAACAAGAATTCGCACAACTGGTTAGAAATGCTAAAAAAAAAAAAAGATGAGAGCAAAAAGAAAAGTTCGTATAGCAGGCCAAGCAAAGTCAAATCCTAAAGGATTTTTTTCAGTTATATCTAACAAAGGTTAGGGAAAGGATAGGCCCATTAACACTTTGGCCGAGACAGGTCAGAATACTGATAAGGAAGAGATGAGTAGTATTTTAATAAAATATTTCATCTCTGTATTTACTAAAGAACAACTTAACTATGCCTTCTGCCGAACAAGTCCATGTGGGTAGGGACGAGGACAGGTTGACCAGTAACAGTTACCAGGGATGATATTAAATACTAAAACTCAAACCAAACAAATCTCCAGGGCCGGATGAAGTGTTTGTCAGGGTGCTTAAAGACTGCAAAGAGCTTTGCGATCCATTGACTATCATATTTAACAAATCATTAGAGTCGGGCAGTGCCAGAGCCGTGGAAGGATGCTAATGTGGTACCAATTTTTAAGAAAGGAGACGGATCACTTGCATCAAGCTATCGGCCAATTAGCCTAACATCTATTGTGGGAAAGTTACTTAAATCGATAATTGCAAATACCATTCGTTTTCATGTTGAAAAACAATTTAATAAATGAGTTACAGCATGGTTTTACAAATGGCCGGTTATGTGTAACAAATTTGCTATCTTTTTATTCCAGCATAGTTGAGGCAGTTGATAGTGGTAAGGTTTTTGATGTGTACCTTGACTTTAGCAAAGCTTTTGATACAGTGCCACATGAAAGACTGATTAAAAAGATAGAGGCTCATGGTATTGGGGGTGCTATATTAAGATGGATTAGGGCATGGCTATTCCAAAGGAAAAAGTGAGTATAAATGGGGTTAAGTCACAGTCGGAAAATGTTGTAAGTGGAGTGCCTCAATGCTCTATTTTGGGACCTCTGTTTATAATATATATAAATGATTTAGATTCAGGTTTGAGTAGCAACATTTGCAAATTTGCTGATGATCCAAAAATCGGTAGGGAAATTTACACTGAAGACGACTCGGTATCACTTCAAGTTGTTCAAAATAGGAATTTGAAATGGTCAAAAGATTGGCAGATGCAATTTAATGTTGATAAATGTAAAGTTCTGAGGTTAGGTAATGATGATAGAGTTACAAGATATTCAGTTACAAGACAAGCTGTTACAAGATATATATTACAAGATGCGAAGTCGGATTGCGAAAGGTATCTGGGAGTTATGATTAGTAAGAATTTAAAACCAAAGCATCAATGCATAAATGTTCGTAGTAAGGAAAGTAGGACACAGATTTATAAATCGAAGCGTTAGTAACAAGACACCTGGTGGTGTTCTTCAGCTATATCTTGCTCTGGTTAGGCCCCATTTAGATTATGCAGTTCAGTTTTGGTCGCCGTACTATAGAATGGATATAAATTCACTTGAACGTGTCCAGCGTAGGATGACTAAGTTAATTCCCCAAATTAGAAACCTTTCACATGAAGAAAGATTAACAAAGCTTAAATTGCATTCACTGAAAGACAGAGTTAAATCTGACATGATAGAGGTTTACAAGTGGACGAATGGACATAAAGGGGATATTAATAGGGTATTAAAAGTATCAACACAAGACAGAACACGAAACAATTGGTATAAATTAGATAAGTTTAGATTTAGGAAAGACTTTGGTAAATACTGGTTCGGTAACAGGGTTGTTGATTTGTCGAACCAATTACCACTTAACGTGGTGGTAGGGGGTTCCCCCAATTGTTTAAAACGTGGGTTGGACATGTATACGAGTGGGATTGGGTGGTTATAAATAGGAGCTGCCCGTATGGGCCAAAACCTCCTGCAGTTACCTTTGTTCTTATGTAAATTAGACGCCAACTTGTTCTTAACCTTTATGGTTTCCTTCCTGGCAGAAGCATTCAAACTTGCTATGCTGAATAGTTTTTTTTTAGAGGCCATGCTCTTAGGTGGCATTTATTGACGTCCAGACTGCTTCTGATACAGAAAAAATGGAGATAATCTCAGAACAATTAGCCTCTTTAGGAGTTAATGGAAGACTTGAAATAGCTCAAGGGGTACCTGAGTATCAGAACCGCATCAGTTCTTTACAGAGGACGAAAGTAAACATTTTGCACCCTTTGATTTGGGTACACACCAGAGTAGTGCGCTTAGCCCAACACTGTTCAATGTCCTAATGCACAAAAACTGATATTCCAACACCAGCTGTTGAAGCTGTCATTGTTATATCGACGACATTTGTACCCTTTCAAATATCCAAACTAGACTGCAATCTCTATTCACTCACTGCTAAAAGCATTGAATTCAGTCTTATCTGTTATTTAATACTTTCAAAGTCAACAACTAAAATAGAAACATGTGGGCAGCATAAATACCTTTCACTAGGAGTCAACAGGAAGAGCCTCATTGTTGCATTTACAAATATCCTGCTCACTGCACAGAATAAATGGTCTAGACTTTATCTTGTATGGATACCATCTCGCAAATATAACCAATCATAATGACAGACATTACAGCCAAATTGCCGTGTAACAATGATGAAGTTGAATTAGACCAAGGTATCCCCATCTTTGCTGTCAAGACTGTTTCTACCACTCAGGTAAAATAGAGAAATTATCGACTCCCAACGGTCTGAAAGACCAATGTAAAAACCTGTGATTCGTTATGATCCGAAACCTATGTATATGAGCAGCACAAAACTACCTCCAGACTGCGACTCTACTGAAAATCTGAGTTGGGCACAACCGACCTGAACAAGACCTTAACATACTGAAAAACTGCTCATTAACCACAATATATCAAGGCAGCACTTGTCAGTACTCTGAAAAAGCCTTCGACATCCTGGGTTGACTAATATATTAAAAAATATTAACAACTTTCCACTTTCGACAAAATATTTCTTCGATAACCCCTAAATGAAATCAAGATTCCTCCACGACACACTGACTACTTGGACCGTAGTGATGGAGTGCCACAAGGCTGTGTACTCGTGCCAACATTACACCACACACTACGGGGGGGGGGGGGGAAGGAAGGGGAGGAGTGGCGGCCCTGTTGACAAAGGACTGGAGTTTCGAGGATATGGATATCCCGGGCTGCGAGGAGTTCAGAGACTACATAACAGGCACCATGACGATCGGAGGACCAAAGAGTAACAGATGTAAACCTCATTAAATGACAGACCCAATCAAGATCACGACAAACATAGCAGTACTTTCAGTTATAGTAAGGGCAGACTCTGTCGCCAGTTAGAAATCGATCGCGACTTCTAATCATGAGGACTTCAGGGAAAGATGCAAGAACCGTATGGTGGCACAGAGCGAGCAAAACTATTGGAATTGTCAACAAGAAAACTTTTAAGCCCACATGTAATAGGACCTTACACGACTAGAGGTAATGATGAACTAGCCTGACTTCACCTAGAATTCACAGAAAGATTCACTTTTATGGGGAATGAAGTTCGGAGCCCCATGGGGAGGCGTGATGACTGTATTGACGTTTGAATATATGTATTTAAAGTAGAGATAACTTGCTCAAGGAAGGGACCAGAAAATTAAAGCCTGGCATAGCGAAAGGAAAATTACAAGGAAACCAAATTTATAATATAAATTCCATAGGTAGCAAAGCTCAAGAGAAAAGGCTGCACAGTTATGATTGACTACATCACCCAGTAAGGTAAAGAGACAAGTTTGTCCTGGTATGAAAGAATGAAATTTCACGACCGTTAAGTTGAGCGAGCGAGCTTGACCAGATGTATATAAAGTAATCTCCATCTGTGCACTCTCCTGTATCCTCTGGTCTGGGACCAAGAGTCTGCCTTGCTGGGTATCTACAGTCAGCACTCTGGCTGGGCTGGCCAAGGATATTGCAGTTGTTGCATGCTCACATCACCAAAGAAAATTACAAAAAACAGTGGAACTCGGTGCTTCCATTCAAAGGGAGAGAACGTAGAGGGTTAATTACGTGCTCCCAGGTAAGTAAGGTACGCTCACACGTTAAGGAGGGTCTCCTAACCTCCCATGTTACTTTTCCACGACATCATGAAACCTTAACAGATTACTTGTGTATGGAATTGCCATTGGTTTAGTCATTTGTTTGTCAGCTATTTGTCTATTCTGTCAAGGTCATTGGACAAAGGGAAACTAGACCAAAAGATGGACTTCTTCACTGACAGGGGCTACCCGGCTAGTATCGTGCAGCAAGCACCGAGTTGACAAAACCCATCAACGGCATCAACTGAGAACCTGAAGCCAGGGAGTCTCTTCTTACCTTGTCTGTGATGTAACGAGTACTCTGAGCAGAGAAATTATGGATATTGCCAAAGAATTTCAAAGAGAACCTTTGTCGAGGATTCTTCCAGAAGGCACCCAGGATACAGCAGAAAAGGTATATATCTGTCGAATGAAAAAACAAAAGCTTGAAGAAAATAGGGATGACAAACAGGCCGGAGACAACGACAAGCCCAGACCAAGAGGCTAAGAAGAGGAGACGCCTGGTCACCAAGACCTGGGGCCAGATTCACGAAATCACTTACGCAAGCACTTGCGAACGTGTACATTTTCTCAATCTTTGGCGACGTTGTTTCCAATTATTAAACAGTTAATGAGCTCTAAAGCACCAGGAGGCTGTTTATAACAATAACATCAGTTGAATGGGAAGTTTTCATGCTTGTAAACTGTTTAATAAATATAATCAAAGCCGACAAATATTAACGAAAGATGTACACGTTCGTAAGTGCTTTCGTGAATCTGGCCCCAGTTCTACAACAAAGCAGTTATATCTACAATAGAGATCATGCAATGACTTACGGATATTCCATAACAGGGGCTACCTTCCCCCTTCCCTCAGAGCAGGCCGTGGTTCTCCCCACGAAGTGGGAACCAGATCAACAGACGCCACAATTTGAGGCAACCCAAGGATCGTCCGCCAAGTGTAACATTGGCCTTGGTATTAGATTTTGATGACAAACTACGAACAAAGGAATTATCGAAGATACCAAAGTTACAGAATAGACAACGATTATGGGTACAATGGAGAAAAGATATTGGTACAACAACAAAGAGGTAAAGTCCCAAACAAAAGACTTGGTTCATTTCAAGATTCTCTGTTGTAAGAGTTATGACCTGGTTGGTCTATGTGATAAAAAAGAAGCATTATAAAATATAATAAACAATATTGTTATATATTAGCATACTGTGCATATTTAGGCATTGGTTAGGTTGTGTGTTTTGGTTCTGATGGCAATTATTTGTATTCTTAGTACGTGGGTGGAACATTTTTCAACACTGTGGTTCGAACAAAAGTCGTCAGCAAATCACTGTTCGAGGAATGTTTGAACGTTTCCAGCGATGAGGAAAAACCGGTGGATAACATAAGTAATAACCGATGTAGAAACTCATTATACAGACCCAAGCATTATTCCAGGTGAAGTATTTGAAGGTTATGAATGTGGAGAGAGGGGCTTCGCGCTGTCGCAAGAGGGGGGGGGGGGGGGGAGGGACCGTAGTAAACATCTAACTACGGAACACCAACTATGAACCCGAGCCAACCGAAATTATCTCCAAGCAATTACTGTATGCACTACGCCACTTTGCAGTTTTTACAACTATGGCAATGTGTCGGTCGTATGCATCCCTCTTCAACCACATTGTAGAAGGCTGGACGCCCACAGGAAAAAAATCAGAATAAAAATCCGCTTCAACACCACAGGTACAATAAAGAAGAGTTGACCTGCCCTCTATGTGACTATGCGTGTACTGTGAAGTAGGCCTTCAGACGCCACCTAGACGCACGAGGCAAGCTACCTTGGACCAATATCAATTGTGTCATGTTATATCTGCGGCAAAGACAGACCAAATGAAGAAGAGATGAAAGCGCGCATGAAAGAGTATCGTGTAGGAAAGTACTATCGTTGTGATGTTCAAGTTCCGTTCTGTGTAACTCAAAAAGCTAATACAACATCTGAGAATGCACAATGGTGAGAAACCACAGTTGTGTCCTTTTTGTCCCTTATCGTGCTGCTCGCCGCGACCTTCGGTCCCATGTGCGGCGCATGCACAAACGAGAAAATATGTATGGCGCCACTTTCACCCCTCGTTCTGTGAGGTTCTCTGTAGCCGAGAGTCAAGATTATTTACACTATTGTTGATCATGAAGAGCATCAACAGGTCCCAGCCACACATCACTGGACCTCCAGTTCCAGGCACAGCAATCACTGGACCTCCAGTTCCAGGCACAGCCATCACTGGACCTCCAGTTCCAGGCACAGCCATCACTGGACCCCCCCCCCCCTCTCCACACCCTCATCCTCCATCTCAAGCGTCGTTATAATCTGTGTAGGGTTAGTGCCGTGGTAATGGTGGAGTTAGTCTGTCATCAGGGTTGGCTTGACGCTGTATCCGGTGTCTTATAGTCATAACTTAATGTTAAATATGGGAGGCATTAGAAATGTTCATAAACCAGAGTAACGTTGGGCATCGGAAGAAACCGGCCCCTTGTTAGCAACGATTTGAAAATTACTCTATTAGTGCAATTGATACTTCAATAGAGATACAAGGTTGACTTTTACCAGCAAGAGATAATGGAATAGAATGTTTATTTTCTGGGATTTTTGGAGATTGGCTTTACCCTGTGCTTATGAAAGACTTATGTTCTTAAATTCTGACTTCTAATGTTGCTTTACTTGGAAATTGTTGTCATTATTGGAAAAATTCAGCAAGTCAAACGTAATTAAAAAGAAATATTAAATTTATGTTCAAATTGTATTATATGATATCCTATAATGGTAGATATATTATATCTACCAATATAGGATAAGGTAGATATTATTTCAATTTCATTTTTGTTTTAACAAATGGAAATTGACTCCAAGAGTCTGCAAATACCTCTGGTTAATCGTTTTCTTCATGCAGAACAATAAGAAGCAAAAAATACACAATGACAGCAAGATAAAGGAAGATGGGACAGGTGTCGTGATGGACCACAGCGACAGTGTTTAACTCAAGAGCTGGGATATGAGGCGGTGTTCCCTTAAGGTAACCAACACACCGTTTCATAAGTAGCCAATTCTTCACATACTTCTTTTTACTATACTCAATGGAAACCATTTGTCTTCATTCAGTTACTTCAGTATTCCTCTTACTTTAATATAGAACTATGGTGCACTTCAAAATTTAATTATGGAAAGCTAAGGATCAAGAATGAACAGGTGGTTAAAATTACCTTTGAAGTGTATATCCATCTTGTTTATGAACTACATTAACAAGGAGTTTCTGTTCAGACATTTGTTTAGTGTTGACAAGTGTTGTTGAATGTGTGGGGGGGGGGGGGGGGTTGCTGCATAGTGTATGGTATGATATATTGTTCCAATTGTGATATTTGACATGTACTGGAAGTAGGAAGCTCTGTAATGATGCATTTGAAGATGACCCAGTACTGTAGTCTTAGGCAAGTACTGATTGGTTTAAGACATCCCAGTACTGCAGAGGCGGAAACAAATGGGCAGAGTTTCTTTCACCCTAATGACCTGTTCACCTAGCAGTAAAAATAGGTACCTAGGAGCTAGACAGCTGATACGGGCTGGCTTCCTGGGGATGTGTAACAAAAAGGAGGCCTGGTCGAGAACCGGGCCGCGGGTACGGTGAGCCCCGAAATCATCTCAAGATAACGTCATCAATTGTGGTACTTGTGAAAACTTTTGTTTCCTTTATAAACGGAGTTAAGGCAGGTGCATTGAATGGACTTTAGCCATTGTTTATGAGGACGAACTGTTACACGACTCAATATATCACGTTCAAACATTCCTTTAACAGTGATTCGATGACGACTTCTGCTCGTGACCCAAAGATATAACTCATCGGACAGTTCTAATACAAATAATGGCTAACAGAATCTTAACATATCTAACCTACACCTAGCTTAAAATTGAAATTATAATATTAACTCTTATGCGAAACCAATTTTAATTACAAAATGTTAAAACTGATTAATGCATTTAAGTGGAGGGTAGGGACGGCGACAACTAACGAGCCTGGCCTGAGGACGGGTTGCTGCAAATGAACATTTAGCCATTGGTGCTCATTTGGAAATTAGCAAAGGCTACTTTACTACAGTTCAAGCCGTCTATGATTGGCCAAGGTTCACCCAGACCTGAAATTTACGATCAAGACACACATGAAGGAGCAACCCTTCCTAGGTATGTGTGTGTACACTCATCTTGTACTTGCAGGGGTTGAGCTCTGGCTCTTTGGTCCCGCCTCTCAACTGGTGTACAGATTCCTGAGCCTACTAGGCTCTATTATATCTACATTTGGAACTGTGTATGGAGTCTGTCTCCACCACATCACTGCCTAATGCATTCCATCTGTTAACTATTCTGTCACTGAAAAAGTTCTTTCTAACATCCCTGTGGCTCATTTGGGTTCTCAGTTTCCACTTGTGTCCCCTTGTTCGCGTACCCCCCCCCCCCTCCCAGTGTTAAACAATTCACCTTTATGTACCCTGTCAATTCCTCTTAGAATTTTGAAAATAGTGGTCATGTCTCCCTGAGCTCTCCTATCTTCCAGCTACGTTAGGTTCATATCATGCAGCCTTTCCTCGTAACGTATGCCTTAATTCTGGGATAAGCCTAGTGGCATACCTTAGAACTTTTTACAGATTAGTCCTGTACTTGATAAGGTACGTGCTCCATGCTAGGGCCGCATACTCCAGGAATGGTTTTATATCGGTGGTATACAAGGTTCTGACTAATTCCTTACACAGTTTCCTGAAGGCAGTTCTGATGTTAACCAGCCTCGCATATACCGCCGATATTTTTATGTGGGCTTAAGGAGGCAAGTTTGGTGTGATCAACTCTTAGATTTTTCTCTTATCGTTTCATGGAGCACTTTATCTCCCATTCGGTATGATGTTTCTGGCCTTCTGTTTCCACTGCCTAGTTTCATTCTTACATTTTCTCGGGTTGAATTGTAGAAGCCATTTGTTGGACCATTCGTTCAGTTTGTCTAAATCATCTTTTATCCTCGTACTATCCTCCGCTGCCTTAATCCTCCTCAATTTTTGCATCAGCAAACATTGAGAGGAACGATTCTATTCCCGCTCGGAGATCATTTACATATCAAAAACAGTATAGATTCAAGGACTGAACCCCAGTGGGACTCCACTGGTGGCACTTCGTCAATCTGAGACCACGCCCCTCCCTGTGACTGTCTTCTGTTGCTTAGGTACTCACTTATCCAATCGAGTACCTTCCCGTTCACTCCTGCCTGTATCTCCAGTTTGTGTACTAGTCATGTGTGGTACTGTTTACTTTACTCCTGTTGCATGAAGGTGCTTTTTTGCAATCCAAAAATCCGCAGTCTGCCCATCCCTCTCTTCCTTGCCTGATTTCTGTTGCCTGGTCGTAGAATTGAATTCATCCTTTGAGGCATGACTTGCCATCCCTGAACCCATGCTACTGATGTGTTACAAAAGTTCTTTCGCTCCAGATGTTCCCCTAGCTGTTTTCGCATAATCTTTTCCATCAACTTGCATGGGATGCAAGTTAGGGACACTGGCCTGTAGTTTAGTGCTTCCTGCCAATCCCTCTTTGTATATAGGGACTACATTAGCAGTCAATTTTTGGCAGCTTCCCTGTTAAAAGTGATTTGTTTTACACTATGGAGAGTGGCCAGCACAGTGCTTTTGCTCCTTTAGTATCCATTGAGAGATTCCATCTGGGCCTATAGCCTTTGTCACATTCAACTTTACCAAAAGCTACCTCACCGCCCCACTAGTATTCCAAAGATCCTCTAGCAGTGCCTGATTATCTATTCTTTCTCTTATCTCTGGGACTTCTCCTCGCTCTAATGTGAAGTCCTCCTGGAATTTTTAATTGAGTTCCTCACACACTTCCTTATCGTTTGTAGTTAATCTGTCTGCCCCCATCCTCAGTTTCATTACCTGTTCCTTCACTGTTTACCTCCTGATGTGGCTGTGCAGTAATATAGGTTGAGTCTTTGCTTTGCTTGCCATGGCATTTTCATATTGCCTTTCTGCCTCTCTTCACACCCTAACATTTATTCCTGGCACACTTTCTCTGCTCTCTAGTGTTTTTATTTCAACAGTTTCTCCATGCCTTTGCACTTTGTTAGCTTACATCTCTGATTAAACCATGGGATTCTCATCTGGACTAAATTTTTGTTCTCTTTTGGACTGGGACGAACTTGTCAGGCCTCCTTTCACTTCTGTGTGGTATAGTCCATGCCATGGGCCATCTTTCCTCCGAACTTTGCTTCAAGTTATAAATGTTAGGAATTTTCTTATCTCATCATAGTTTTCCTTTCGGAATGCCAGCCTTTTGTTTTCTGGGCATGCCCTTGTGTACAATAACCCTTCTTTGACCAAATACTCAAACATCAGTACACTCATTCTCTCAGCGGCTTCGAAACCTAGTTTCCCTTTCATTGGAGTCATTTAGAGTGAAGACTAGATCGAGTCTTGCTGGTTGATCATTTCTTCTCATTCTTGTGGGTCCCCCGATATGCTGGCCAAAAGTTTCTTGTCGCCACTTCCAGCAGTTTGTTTCTCCATGTTTCCTCACCTCCTTGCAGTTCCTTATTTTCCCAGTCTATCCTTCCATGATTGTCCCCCCCCCCCCCCGAGGAGCAGATGGGATCTATTTTTACAGGCAGCAGTGGCTACTCTTGCAATTATGGTGTTGACTGCCATGTTTATTATACTCCGGTTTGGAGTCTTCTGTCGTTTGGTGGAGGGTTATATATCACTGCTATAACTACTCTTGGACCTCCTATCGTCATGGTACCTGCTATGTAGTTTCTGAACCACTCACAGCCTGGGATAACCATCTCCTCAAAAACTCCACTCCTTTCTTATCAGTAGGGCCACTCGTCCTTCTCTCCTTCCTTCTCTCCTTCCTTCCTTCTCTCCTTCCTTCCTTCTCTCCTTCCTTCCCTCCCTCTCATTACAGTGTATTCTTGGGGAAACACCACATCCGTTATAATTCCTGAGTTTTGTTTCTGAGAGCCCAATTACATCCGGGTTCCCTTGTGCCCTATCCCCTAAGCTCACTTGCCATGCTTGTAATCCCAACTATGTTAGATTACATTACCTTGAAACTGACTTCCTTCCATCCTCATTTTATGTTGGTTTCACTGGAATTGGGGGGCAAGGGGTGTCCGGGGTGGGAGGGCCTGGGAATGTGGACCTGGGGATCTGGTGTGAAAAGGGGCTGGGAGGATCCTGAATGGGGAAGCTAGGAGGGTCTCTGTTAGCCTTGGGATGGGGAGGAGAAGGGGCATGTGAAAGGTCGGGGGGATGTCAGGGTTTGGGAGGAAAGGGGAGTCTGGAGTGGGGCAGCAGGGATGCAGGAAAGGGGAGGGGGAGGTTGTAGGAGGTAGAGCTTGGGGTGGGTGGGTAGGGGGGATACTGGGGAGGACATGGGTTGTGGGAACGGGGAGGGCCTGGGGTGGGGAATGAGTTGGGGAAGGAGGGCATGAGGGTTAACATGGGGCTTGGGGTCGGGGAGCTGGTGGGGGGGCTAAGTCTGGGGACGGTCTCTACTGGTGGGGGGGGGGGTGAATGATCATGGGGTGAGTTTATGGGAGGTTTCCGTTATATTCCTCCCTGGGGATGCTGGCCTACTGGTGAAGGGATTCACCATTAACCATATGTTACACCACTAAATGTTCAAATTACGGGCCAGAAGAATAGTTTACCACTCAAGTGGTTAATGCATAGAGTACTTTACAACATACCTATTAGAAGATCACCGCTTCAAGGTATAAACTATCACAATTATTAAACGTGTTTCCTTCACCTATTGTACTTATGTGGGAATATATATATGCGCTATATAATGACCAACTGCAATCCAAGAGAGGTTTTTCTAAATAATTTTAATCATCCATACCTGCTGTGCCGTGGTACTGATGAACCCTCGTACATACCTGAAATTACACATTATATTAAATACCCCTAATTACTAACTTGAACACATTTATGTATAGTTTAAGAAATATCCCGCTAGACAATCGATCAGGTCAGACATTGGATGAACTAAAGTGCCGACTTACCACGGAATGGCAAAAGCCAACCTCAGATGACACAGCCCGTTCTCAACACAACGGCCAAGTGGTCGTTAACCCGGCAGCCAAACATGAACGTTCTCAACACAACGGCCAAGTGGTCGTTAACCCGGCAGCCAAACATGAACGTTCTCAACACAACGGCCAAGTGGTCGTTAACCCGGCAGCCAAACATGAACGTTCTCAACACAACGGCCAAGTGGTCGTTAACCCGGCAGCCAAACATGAACGTTCTCAACACAACGGCCAAGTGGTCGTTAACCCGGCAGCCAAACATTAACGTGAAGAACGCTTCACATATAACGAGTCCTCGGTCTATACTCGTTCGTGCACTGACCCACAACAGTTCATACATTTTAACACAAGAATTATTTAAAATGGTTTTTGATACGTGAACTATTATACATTATTATTTATTAGGCAAGGGAGACAGGTTGGAATACACTCATGTGCTATTATTTCCTTCAACCATCAGACCTATGTACAATATAAATATACAGTAATATTTACTTATATTCAACAAAATACAGTACTTGGTTACACAGGACGTTAATGTTAATTAAGGCGTCTCTGGGGTTGGCTGCAGCGTGGACGACACTGACTCAGGATGGTTAGTTTCATTGTGGGGGGGGGGGGTATGTGACGGTTGATAGGTTAAAAGTCTTTGGTCTGTATTTCAAGGATTGAAGTCTGATAATTCACAAGAAATACTTTATAATTGTCAGAATCTAACTATATTAATATCGTAATTTTTTTTCCACCTGCTTTTGGTCGAACGGTCAATTTCATATATATAGTCGAGACACGAGCGGCTGTTATGGAACCGTTAATCTCTCATCAGTCATTTTAGAAGTTTATTTTTTTTTAATAAGCTTTACCAAAAGTCTTCAGGAAGGTAAAATTCTCTACTAATAGCCAAAGATAAATTATTCAATATGATTATATTTACAAATGAGTAAACCTGGGATAAAGCTTTATATAAAATAACTAAATTAACATCTTTGTAACTATCCTTATTTATAATGAGCAAATATAGACTATTCTATCTGTGATAAAATAGCTAATCATCTAGTCAGTAATCAGTAACTTGCCTGTAAGTCTGGCGCAGGTAACCTCATGCACAGGACTGTCCAGGTGACTAATTTAGTAAAACCAATGAGGCGGGCGCTGAGCAGCACCTCTCCCCACGCCGGCCCGCGCCACACTGCCCGCCGCGCCTCTTGACTAGCTTGGCCTGATGGGTCAACTACCTGTGACGTCATTCACCTCACCTGACATGAGGCCGCCACACACATAAATAATTCACAAGTCACTTCAACAATTTTAATATAGTTTATTTCTATTAATGTGAAGTATGAGCAAGTGTGAGTATGTATTAAAAGCACATACTTCACTACTGGACATTAAACCCACTACCACACCCACCTAGTAGCTTGGAAGCTCCATAACGCCTTCTGTAACTGTTATGTTGGGGTCTAGGCCAGGGGCCAGGTACACCAACCGGTTACGGTGCTCAGCGTCCTGTGTGTATATATTACTGTAGGGTCGAACTCTTAGGTCTTGGACCCCGCCTTTCTAATTTTCGGTTGCCTAATTTACAGATTCAAGAGCTATTTTTTTCCATCTTTCATATCAACTATATAAACACCTTCCCCTAAAGAGAGGGGGGGAGCTCCTTGCTAGGCTCCTCCCCCCCCCCTCCCTTCTAAATATTCTTTGATTATTGCAATGTCTCCTTTTGCATGCTTTTATAATTTACATTTAAAACTTTGAATCTAATTAACATAAAAGCCTTTTACATCTTACCAGTAAATTGACAACTTATTGACAGTTCTAACACTACTTGGCCTAAATCTCGATAATAACTTACGAATACACTCACACAAAGCACTCAAACAAACCATAGGAAAAAATCCCTCCTCCGACTATGCAGACTCGAACACACCCACGCACAAAAAAAACACCAGTCTAATGCCCTAATTCGTCCTCTCATAACATACGCCCGAATATCCCAAATGCTTGCAGCCAACACAAGCAAAAAGCTCCAACGAATTCAACCTTAATATCTGAGGTGGATCTACACCACTATGGGACGACTTCGTCACGAGTGAGATCCTCCACCTCATAGCAAACACACGGCCCATAAACATAGTGGAAACACCTGGCCAACAGCAGACTTAGGTTAACAACATACCATGACCACCACACCACATTCCTCACCAACACAATACACACACCACAACCCTGACAACCTCTCTAACATCCCGCAACAATCACCACCCACACCATTGTATACATAAACAATTGTACCGCATGCCCACCGAGCACAGCTCCTTCCCCTTTCCCCCCCCCCCTACACACAGCCACACACACTGGGCGCTTGTAGCCGAGTAGACAGCGCGCGGGACTCCTAATCCTGTGGCCCGGGTTCGATTCCCGGCGCCGGCGAGGAACAATGGGCAGAGTTTTTCACCCTGATGCCCTCTGTTACCTAGCAGTAAATAGTTACGTGGGAGTTAGACAGCTGTTAGGGGATGCTTCCTGTGTGGGGGGGGGGGAATAGAAAATGTTTGTAGTTAATAACAGTTTATTGATTGACAGTTGAGAGGCAGGCCAAAAGAGCAGAGCTTAACCCCCGCAAGCACCACTAGGTGAATACAACTAGGTGAATACACCAGGTGATTGGGACTTCCGGTGTTGTTCGGACTTTCTTGATGCATGGGTGAACAGGTTTGGTGTAGAATGTATACCACAATTCAAGGCCTGCTGCTGGGTCAAGGGCCTGGCACTATTCCCTCTCATCTACAAATGTTCCTCTCCGGCCTACTCTTCCCTCTGGCCTCACTTTCCGCTCGCCCAATGGACACTTTAATATTATATTATATATATATATATATATATATATATATATATATATATATATATATATATATATATATATATATATATATATATATATATATATATATATATATATATTATATATATATATTATATATATTATATATATATATATACATATATATATATATATATATGTTATATATATATTATATATATATATATATATATATATATATATATATATATATATATTTATATATATATATATATATATATATATAAATATATATATATATAAATATATATATATATATATATATATATATATATATAAATATACATATATATATATATATATATATATATATATATATATATATATATATATATATATATATAATGTATATGTATATGTTGTATCTAGTTGCCAGAATGCCGTACTCGGCCTACTATGCAAGGCCCGATTTGACTAATAAGTCAAGTTTCCTGAATTTGTATATTTTTTAATATTTTTTTTCTTATGAAATGATAAAGCTATCCATTTCATTATGTATGAGTTAATTATTTTCAAATTTGAGTTAAAACTGCCATATTTATATGACCGAACCTAACCAACCCTACCTAACCTAACATAACCTAACCTATCTTAACCTAACCAAAAGTAGCATAAGTCAATAATTTATGATAATATAATACTTAAAATAAACCAATATAAAATAATTTATAGAAAATAAAGAAAATCACTCGGCCTATTAGGCAAACCAGGCCTTGCATAGTAGGCCGAGAAGTGCGTTCTGGCTACTAGGTACGACATTATTTATATATTATATATATATATATATATATATATATATATATATATATATATATAGATATATATATATAAAAAATCAGGGCACCTGATATATATATTCCAGGGCATCTGACAGCTGGGTGGACAGCACTTCGGATTCGTAGACCTGAGGTTCCGGGTTCGATCCCCAGTGGAGGCGTAAACAAATGGGCAAAATGTTTCTTTCACCCCGATGCTCCTGCTCACCTAGCAGCAAATAGGTACCTGGTAGTTAGACAGCTGCTACGGGCTGCTTCCTGGGGAGTGTGTAACAAAAAGGAGGCCTGGTCGAGGACCGAGCCGCGGGGACCCTAAGCCCCGAAATCATCAAGATCACCTTAAGATTCCTTAGGGGCTATTTATGCCCGTGCCACCTCTTGGGTGGCTTAATCTTTATTAATTAATTATCGCCTGGTGGATTTCACAGATTGAGAAGCAAATCAAGAAGAAAATACTCCCAACTATCAAAAGTCACCACAGAGCCAAAGTAGCGGAAGTAAGATTTACTGCCTATCAAGTGGCTTGTACAAACAAGCCACTGGGTACTACTCTTTCAAGTCTGACAAAAAGATATCCAGAGACATTGCAGTTACCATTCACAGACTCAGACTTGGTTACAAGTGCTACTGGGAGGTAACAAACCCAATATTTAAAGTGTGTCATATCTGTGGAACAGAAGCAGAGGCGCCACTATTGCAGAACTTACTGGAATGTTTAGCTTCTGAAGTCCTGTGCCTCAAACTCAACCTTAATCCAACGACAGCAGCTGCATCAGATGTTCGTAGCTTAAATTGAGACTAGAACCGGGCGCACCATCTGGACAGGTGGTCCTATTAGGACCAGCTGTCCAGATGGGGCAAAGGTATGTAGCCACATAGTGTTGTTGGGTGATTTTCCGGATGTTTGGCGCGTGTTGGACGCATGTGAGCGTCCGGTGTTTAGTTACGCAGTTTGGAATGATGGGGGGGTTATGTTGTGGGGGGTTATGTTGTGGGGGGGGGGGTAGGGGGGTTATGTTGTGGGGGGTAGGGGGGTTATGTTGTGGGGGGTAGGAGAGTATGTGGGGTATGTTGAAGAGTAAGGAATAGGAGAAGAGTAGAATATGTGGAGAAGAGTAGATGATATGTATGGGTGTTTGCTGTAGAGTTAATCATGTGTGTGTAGATAATAGTTGATTAATAGATAATGCTAAGTAATGCTATGTAGAGGGTGGGTGGAGGCGTGAGGGGTCCCAACATTGCCGGATATGTTGAGGGGGTGTGGGGAGTGGTGAGGGAGGGGTGAGGGGGAGCTTCCCCTTGGCGGGAGAGGGTTGGAGGGTCATTGTGGTTGAGAAGCGAGGGTGGAATGCGTTTGCGGTTTTTGATAGCCATTATTTTCTTCGAGCTATACAGCTGTGTTTGGTGATGATCCATGAGGAGATTAGTTCTGCCATACATGGCAGGAAGTGTCGAGGAGGGTGAGAGAGAGAGCAGACTCTCTTAAGATGTGAATGAGAGGAGGTAACAGCTGGCAGTAGGTTTGCGTGTGTGTGAAAGTAGTCATTATTTTTTCTTAAAGAATGACAGTTTTATGTACCCTCCCTGCTTCCAGAGCGCTTAGGATATGTGGGCCATACCTACCACATAGCTATGAGGAGTGACACCACATGGGGTTACCTCTTCAAAGGCTGAGGCCTAACTGTTGCGAATGTCATCATCAACCTCTACCATAGTCAGTCATGCCCACCCCTCCCCCTCCATCCACATAGCAGGACATACCACATACCACCACCACCACCACCACCACACTGCTGGGAGTGACAGCAATAAGGCGTACCATACTCTCTCCTGACTCGGCTCACACCAGCACACAGCACTGAGTGTGTCATTGTTCTTTCTCAAAGGTGAGCCATGACCTCAACATACAAATTCCAAATGCAGGCCTGGGCGGGAGAGCGCCTTTGTGGGCGGCTCCCCTCTTGGGAATCTGACACACAACTGGGCTAAATAAGACAACACCCTCACATAACCCACGCTCCAACAGACCCCCCCCCTCCCCCTTTCCATCAACCATCACCCCACCCTCCCCCACATCGATTTTCTGTGCAAAGCCTTTAGTATTATTTCTGATCATATGTGTAACCTTGTATCGTAATGTGACCAACATGGTAACATCATTCTTTGCTCATATAGCATTTTCTAAGAGTAACGAGAGTCATAAGGTGGTCTTCAATCTTATTATTATAACATCATAATTTTTTTTGTAAACACAACTGCATGGGATACACATAGCAGTCAGTGGTTACTCTCTCTCTCTCTCTCTATTCAGATCATTTAATAGTTAGGGGGAAAAGTAACATCAATTCCTTTCTCCTGCTGCCGCTGTTCACGTATCTTTTTTCATTTCTTAGACTAACAGCTCACCAGAGGATGGAAGACTAATGTCAATTTTCGACCCCCCATCACTATCACCCTTATAACCTTGTAACGTAACATGACCAACATGATGACATCGTTCTTTGCCCAAATATCATTAATGTAACACGACCAACATGGTAACATCGTTCTTTGCCCAAATACCATTAATGTAACGTGACCAATATGGTAACATCGTTCTTTGCCCAAATATCATTTTAAGAGTAACAAGCAACTTTCTGTCCGATGTCTGAATATTGAAATGTAAACTGTGTTTAGCCCTTACATTCCAAACAATAAAATATTAGCACAAGCTTGTTTAGTTCTTGTATCACGTAGCATAACGTTTATTCAACAACTGGTAGACATAACAATGTAGCTTCATATTCACTGTGGTAAAACAAAAGTAGATTAGAAGGCGCCTCTGTGTGCCACCTATGTAGGGAGATCAGATAAGAAATCAGAAGCGGGGAGCCACATAGTGCCACTCCATATTAGGTCACCCAAGGTGTGAGTGGTAGCAGTCGAAAAAACAGTGAAGATAGGTATCTATTATGCGCCACTATGATCATGTTCATTTACAGTAAAGTAGCTACCTATGAAGGGTAATCAGATAAGAAAATCAGAGGCGGGGTGCCACTTAGAGCCACACCATATTAGGTCGCCCAAGGTGTGGGGCAGCAACAATCGTAAAATAGTGAAGATAGGTATCTATTATGTGTCGCTATGTTCATGCTCATGTTCATTTATACAGAAAAGTATGACAGTATATTTGTATAATAAACACTCAGGTGAGCGGCAGTTACCCCCCACACCTCCCTCTATGGGACAGGTGTAAAAACAGGATCCTCGCAGTAGGGGCGGTCCCCCCTCACCACCCCTCCTCATACTTGATGACCTTGAGTGTACCGTAAGAGGGACCCGCCTCCCTTAGTTGTTTTTAAGTTGGATATATTTTAAGCCTCTATACTTAAAGAAGGAGAAAAAGAAATAATCCTGATGATTTATAGATTATATTATCAAAGTACATAGGGTTAAACATAGTCGTATTGTAGGTCATCTCCCCCACATAATATTTATTAACAAGACCTCTCCTTCTCGCCCACAAGTCCGTTGTGGGGTCTTCCTCCCCCTCCTCCTCCTCCTCCTCCTGGGACGAAGATGATGACTCATCATCTCCCAGAGAGTGAATGGGATGTAGTGCGCCTCCCTCAGGTGACTGACTGCTGACGTCATAGGGTTCACTCTCGCTGGTGGGGGCGTTGTCCTTCCTCTCCTTGTGGTTCAATGACGTCACCACCTTCACTCTCGGTGGACATTCCTTGGGCTGAGGTGTTGGGGTGGGGGTCGGGTGGTATGTCTGGGTGACCATACGCTAGGCTAGTGTATTTATTTAGGTAAAAGCGCTTATCATCAAATGCACTTAAACCCCTCTTAGTATTGAATGTGGTTGCCATCTGCCCCCCTATGTTTCTTATTTGGGAGAAGTTAAAAGTATTCACTACACCATTGCTGTGTAGGGTCTCTTTAAAGTGGTTATGTGTTAAAGATCTTTGCACAGCTCGGGGAATACCCTTAGCGGTGATGGAATTTTTATTGTCAAGCAAAAGCACACTATACATTTTGGGCTTGAGTGCCACAACTTCAAGGATGTGTTTATCTGACACCTCTGACTTTAACAGCCCTAAAACACCCTTTTTAGAAGGATCATACAAGGGGTGAGTTTCAGGAAAATTACTCGTATCCATCCACAAACTAAGGGGTTCTTTCCCCATCTCATTAAAGACATCTTCAGCTAGTAAGGTGAAAATGAAACTGTCTGTATCACTATACACCAGTTGTACCCTATTGCTGTGTAGGGTCTCTTTAAAGTGGTTATGTGTTAAAGATCTTTGCACAGCTCGGGGAATACCCTTAGCGGTGATGGAATTTTTATTGTCAAGCAAAAGCACACTATACATTTTGGGCTTGAGTGCCACAACTTCAAGGATGTGTTTATCTGACACCTCTGACTTTAACAGCCCTAAAACACCCTTTTTAGAAGGATCATACAAGGGGTGAGTTTCAGGAAAATTACTCGTATCCATCCACAAACTAAGGGGTTCTTTCCCCATCTCATTAAAGACATCTTCAGCTAGTAAGGTGAAAATGAAACTGTCTGTATCACTATACACCAGTTGTACCCTATCTGAATAGTGGTTCTTAAGTACCCTGTACCAAAAATGGTACAAGCTGTATTTTGCTAGCTCAAGAATCTGGAACCCAATGTAATTAGGATGAGTAATTTTAATGAATGGTCTGGAACTGACAGACAATAATTTATTGTCGCCTAAATGCACCATTCGTTTAAAGCGGGGATTCTTCACCTCTCGTAAAAAGACCCTAGCTGAAGTCACTAGTTTGGTGTCAATGGCATAACGAGCTGGATTCAGTAGCGTTTTACCAAAAACACTGTTCGTCAGTAATTTGAAGAGTGTTTTCCTATCATTACTGCTGGAGGCATTTCTATTGTTAACGTTGGTGTTAACAAATTCTGCCATAAAATCTGACTGGTGGAACTCGTAAATTGCATATATTGTTTCCACTTCAAGTCCTATCTCAATAAATAGTTGTAAAAGGTGAAGAGATATGAAATAATGTTTTTTGGGGAGATGATCTCCAACCAGTTTGATGTTTTTTGGGGGGAAGTGTGTGATGTTATTTGTTTCCAGAAGTCCCCTACTAAATGGTGAGATATCCTCCATACTTATTCCCCTATGGTGTAAACAAAGGGGCAGATCGTCTGTTAGTCTAGCTATTTCGGGTCTTAAAAGTTTGGTGTCAATTAAGAGCCAGTACCCTTTGTTAGAAGAGAAAGGCTGTTCTGTCATTATCTTCCCCCCCGCTAATGAAGGAGTTCATCTCATCAGATGATAGTCTCCTTAGTCCCCCATGGGGCAATTTCCTAGTCATACAACTCCCATAGAGGCTGTTGAAGTCGAGATAAAGTAAGAATGAAGACCTATCCTCCTGGGGGTTAAAAGATGGGTTGACATAGCGGTTGTTAGCTCTGACATAACTCCTAACTGCAGTTGTAAAACCCCCTCGTATGTTTTGTGATAAGAGATTGTGCAACGTCACATCTGCACTTAAGTCCAACGATATTCTACTACTTTTCAGGAAGCAGTCGTAGGAGTACCCTGGGAGGCTGCAATAGTGTGTCAATTCTAAAGAATATATATCATTTAGAATTGCCCTGTGGTGTGTAAAAATGTCAGCCAGTAATCCTACATCACACCTCAAATAAATGAGGAGGTAGTCTTTTAATGTCCTACACCCTGTAGCCTCCCATACTAATTTAGAATGTCTATATTCGTCCAAAGTTATACCTGATTTGTTTA
This sequence comes from Procambarus clarkii, assembly GCF_040958095.1. Taxonomy (NCBI): domain Eukaryota; kingdom Metazoa; phylum Arthropoda; class Malacostraca; order Decapoda; family Cambaridae; genus Procambarus; species Procambarus clarkii. The sequence continues at coordinate 28,789,574 of NC_091161.1, read as the reverse complement.
GGGAGCTGTAGAACATTTCAATAGGAGGGAGTGTTGTGTCATTAAAGCAGCTGATTTTTGTGGTATATTCATAAGGGAAAAACTGCTTACCCTTTAAAAGTAGGTGGTGACTCTTTTTGGGCAAACCCTCTATCATTGAGTGAGTGAATGTTAAGGGGCTGGCTGAATCAGTGTGGGTCTTTGCTAGGGATGAAAGACTACCTGTAATAAAAGCCAGTGAATCAAGAAATTTAAGCTTCCCTATTTCCACCTTAAGATATTTCGTCCCATGTCTCATGAGGATATTGCTCTTAATATTTGAATCCATGGTAAACTCCCTCAAAATTAAGCCCATGTCATAAGACATATTATGGGCAATTAGAACTAAACTCTCCAGAGCATTCTTGTGGCGGAGGTTGCAGTAATTACATAGAGCTCCAATATAATTGAGCTTTTCCCTAAGGTGATCATGATGTTGAACCTTGAAATTGGAGGGGGTAAATACCTGCTCACAAAACTGGCAGTGAGTCTGTCTCCTAAAATGGATCATATCCTCAAGAGACATGTCTATTTCATAATGGTGGAGGGTAGATCTGATAATTTCCCATTTGGTAGCAACTCGCTGCATGAAATGAGTAACACTGTCCCCCCCAAAATAAGTAAATTTATCAACGACAGTGTGGTTCCTATCAACAATTATATAGCTGTATGCTATAGGTCTATGTATGGCTGTAACAGAACCTAGACAGTCCTCAGTGCTTAGGACACACTCGAAATCAAAATAGCCCACATGGGAAGGGGCGTAACCTTTCCCAGTATTTTTAAAATGGAGTGTGTCCCCAGGCTGAGGGTAAATAATTTTCTGAGTGATGTCGCAGGAAGATGAGTGATTTGTTAGCTCAGACGAATTTTGATATTCTGAGAGACAGTTTCTACAGAAGACTGTCTTTCGTTTGTGGCTGCGAGTAAAGTTCCGTAGGAACTTATCGAACTCTTTAATCAACGCCACATGAGATTCCCCCAATAACAATAAAGGAACTATGACCGAGTACTGTCTGCTACCACGACGACAAAGAGAGACGTGATAGACGCCATCTGTATGTTTGTGTATTGAATACAAAAAAATGGATAGTTTATTTCTATTCTCCAATTTAGAGATATCCTCCCAAGACAGAGGGAAGGATAAATTGTCGTATTTGACCATTTTCCTAATCCTAGAGTGAGACTCTACAAGTCTCCCTATACGTCTCCACTTCCACCCTTGTTGTGACGCCAGAAAAGCAGCAATGCACTGAATAATACATGTTTTATTGTTACCAGCTGGGTTTGGGTTGAAGACCTCATGCCGTCCCCTTAGAAATGGGGGATAAGGGACATAATCCCCCAAAACTGACCTTACACTTGCATTACAGATGACGATTTTGAGGAAATCGACATTATATAATATGAAACCACTCCCCTCTGTTTCTGAAAGGAGATCTTCCAGTCGTGTAATCATATAAGCCACCCAGCTATCAATAAGATTACCCACATCCTCAAGAGTTACCAGTCTAGCGGGTGTTGTTATGAAGTGTTCTCTAAAGTCATCATCTTCCGTGAGTCGTTGTTTCAAAAGTGTTACCTTTACTTCGAGGAGGATTTTTAATGATGAAGTAAAATTGCCATTCCCCCCAAGAGAATTCATGTAATTCTCTATTTCAGATATGTAATAGTCCTTAAAGTTGCTTAGGAGTCCTATAGGGTCTGTGGCGAAGGCTGAGGGGATGGAATATTCCAGCCTAGTAAAGAGATTCCCCAGAGCCCCCACCCTATTAATTAAGTGGGGAGTGTCTATAGCATCCTCCTCATCTGGGGAATTTTCATCACTATTTAGGGCATTAAGTCTATTGATGACAGGGGGTCTAAGACCACTAGGGCCCGGCTGAGAGATGTCACCCCTATCACCATCATCACCATCATCATCATCACTCATCGCTTCCTCTCCCCCCTCCCCTCCACCTAAGGGGTTATTGTCACGCTGTGCT
>NC_091161.1:28775071-28782571 GCF_040958095.1 Procambarus clarkii | reverse complement strand
ATATTTTAGATATAATTAAAACTCTAGCCTTCACAAAGGGACAATTTAGGGCAAGTGACAAGGAAGATGTAAGGGTTTTACTGAGGGTGGCTGGCATAGACCCAACCCTCATACGTAATTATCGCGCCAGATCACAGTTAAAAGGGGGGAGGGGTATCCATAGGAGACCCCATTGGGAGCCGTATTGAAGACCTATATGAAGGCCATCTTAAAGACCACCATATTCAGTTGCATATCCACCATGGAGCAAGCTTCTAGACCCACTCCTCCCCCAGCTACACCCCCAGAAGACAAATCTCCCTTATTAAAGAAGTTGGTTGCTACTCAGCGGTACTACAAGTATGTCGAACACAAATGTAGATTGATATATGCATTGTGGGATTGTTATGACCGTCTTGTGTTGAGTGCCCCTCCAGAACGGTTTTTTAAGTCATTTGGAGAGACGGTGAAACGTTATGAAGAATATTCATCCCAGGAAATCCAGACGGAGATATGGCAAATGGAAAAATTAACCTTCCAACATCGAGACCAGATTACAGCCTTCGAGACTGGACGGAGTGTGTATGGACTTTTAAGGTAAGGAAGGCGCCCTCTGCCCCACACCCCTACATTCCTCCCCCTCCAGGTGGGGGACACAGGTGTATTTAAAGGCCTCCACCGTCACCCTCGGTCACCATAGTTGACGACGACTCTCTCTCGTTCCTCTCAACCGCCCCTCCGCCATGGCTTTATCGTCCATTAAGTCAATAGACAGCGACATCACCGACACCCACGCCTTTGGGGTCGGTGATGTCATAGTGTATGACTTACCCGCTGCTGTTGTGCGTCCCTATGGACTGGCAAGTGTAATATGGAAATGTTACAACTATGCCCGTGTGGAACGTGAAGGACTGACTCGTGTCAACAGGGCCACAATACGTTACCGGTCTACCCCAGGGGACATTGAAGTGAAGATAGCTCCCCTACCCTCCGACGGTCAAGACATTGTCGAAGAGCCAGTCTTGTTCTTCCGCCCCACCATCGTGGCGCTAATTTCTGCTTTCGGTGCAGGAGCACCCTTCGAGTCCAACCCTATAGCTCAGGAGCAAGTGCAGTCTTCCGCCGACATCCACTACATCACCAATGTCACCCTGGATACTGCCAAAAATAGGCTATACTGGCTGAAAACAGCCCTAACAAAGGTTGGCAATCTTATGGTAAGAACTCCAACCATGTTTCGGTTGGTGGTACCCCATGGGCTGGGGGCCTCCCGTGATGGCATGGACAACTGGCACAAGGACGTCGGGCCCATGCTCATTTCGCTCAACGCTGAGCTGGCCAAGCATAACAAGGAGCTGGTAATCCTCAAACGTCCCTCTACCGTCACCCCATCGATGGTACCCCTCCCGAATGATGATCCCAGGGGAGAGGGTGATAGTAAAACTATCACCCTAGATGCAGTGGTGGGGGAGGGTGCCACCACCCCAGGAAGCTCTTCTCGTTCTACACCACCAGCACCACCAGCTACCCCAAGGAAGAAGAGACACCTACAAGAGTACTCATCCACCTCCAGCACTGCTCCACCCCCACCCACAACATCTGGCACAGCCAAACGACGGATCGAAACCACCATTGACTTCGACCCCCTCTCAAATCATCGTATTGACACCATCCTCGATGGAGAGTCACAGGAAATATTCCTGTTATCCTCATCACCGAAAAAACAACGAAAGCTGTAACCAACAACACTCAAAGAAGAGGTGCCAGCACCGCCGCAGTCAGTAACAGCAGCAGCAGCCGCAGCAGCAGCAACAGCAGTACCTCCATCTACAACAGCTTCGGTGGTGGTAGCAGTAGCAGGTCCACCGACGACGGTGACAGTGTTGTCAGCGGTACCTACAGTAGCGGTAATGGTAGCGGCAACAGTTCCACCAACTACAGCAGTTCCGGCGGTGACAGCGGCAGCAACAGTACCATCATCGCCGGCAGCGGTAACGGTAGCGGCAGCAGTACCACCAACTACAACGGTTCCAGCGGTGGCAGCAGCAGTACCGTCAGCGGTGGCAGCGGTGTCAGTGGTACCAACAGCTCCCCCAGCAGCAGCGGCAGCGGCAGCAGCGGACGACAGCAGTACCAACAGCTGCTGCTCTTTATATGTAATTTGTTATGGGGAAACAAAATGTAGTTCCCCCTGTTGTAGTTCTTTTAAAAGTAATATTTCCTTAGTAGATTAATAAAATAAAATATAAGTAATGATGTTTTATTCCCACCCCAGTCAGTACATAAGATAACAATGGACGAGGAACACTACATATACCTCACTAGCCTCGACCAAGAAGATATATACAACAACACAAGTTCAGCATTTACAAACACCATCCCCACTCTACATTTAAACCCTTCCATTAAACATGAAGTGGCCTTAGTCAACATACTCCTACCCAGACGAATTAACGCTATCATCAAGGATGAGGGGGAGTCTGGTATAGACGTCTATGCTACTTTTAAGCGAGGAACTCTTTCTAAAAGCCCAGAACACCTCATCTACACCTTCCTCCCCAAAACCAACATATTATCCAGAAACATCACATTCATCACGAGTGAGCTTAGCCGACAAATAATCACCGACATGAAGCTTAGCTTCCGAGGTGATTTCAAAATATACTTCTCAGAAAGAGAACCAATCCTCACCTATGATCAATCCTTAGAGCGAGTATTACTAGCCTCCACTCTTAACAATGAAGGCACTGGTTCCTTATATTCTCTTAGCCTTCAATTTAAACACAGAATAGCTAATGTACTTGGTTTTGACAGCAGTCGCAAATACACCATTTATCAGGCAAAATCAGATGACATTACAGCAGCCTCCAAGGTCGTGGCCTCATTCCCCCCAGACAATGACGGAGGTTGTGACTATTTACTCATTTATAGTGACGTCATCGAGCCAGATCGTTACGGGGGACAAATTGTAAATATCTTAGATGCAATCAATTATCATGACTCTTATTCTAGAGGGGCTCATCCCCTAGTGTACAAGACATTAAATACTAACACGTTGGAGAAGGTGAGTATTAAGATAACAGATCAGTTTGGACGAAAGGTTAGTTTTGAAGATGGGAGGTCGGTTACGGTAGTCTTACACCTCCGCCCTAAGGTATAACAATATAATCTATATATAAATATAAATATATATATATATATATATATATAGAAGTGTTTACCCACATCATCGGTTATTATAAGAAGAGGAGTTGGGATGCGAGTACCTTTCCACACACCCTCCCAGAAGGAGTACGGGGAGATCTTCTCCCCCCTTTCTGGGAGATACGGGGTGAGGGGGGGAGCGATGAATGACATACGCACATTCCAAGCGCCTTATCTCAGATCTGGTGGTGGTTTTTTTGGGACCTTAGCCGGCTTGGCTCGACGAGCCATACCATTTTTCATGAAAACTGTAACGCCAACTGCTATCGATTTTGGGAAAAATGTTCTTGGTGATTTAACCAGTGGTAGACGGGATGTAAAGAGCGCTCTGAGAACTCACGGTATTGATGCTCTTAAGACTGTGGGGAAGAAATTGGTAGCAGGCGGGAAAATTAAAAGACTCTCTAGGAGAAGAAAAAATAAAAATAATAAATGTAAACGAGCCCTTGGGTATAAAAATGATGTATTTTCACTACAGTAAGCAGTCATACTTCACCTTTCGGAGGAGATCATGGCGGAGGCTAGTGGAGCTGGGTTGAAAATCCCTGTAGAATATTATACTTCCAGTATTATTGACCAATTTCCTAGAAGTAACAGAATACGTGATGTGGAGAGTTCAATTGCCTCCACACAGCAAATAGACATTCTACCTGTTAACCTCCCTATTAATCAACGTTTGCGGGATAATTACTTAGAATTCCGCATCCCTGGAACCCAGGGCGCCTTCTTAGATTTAGCTAATATTGTTATAGATTTTAAGGTATCTTTAACGAAAGATGACGATACCACAAAATTGGAAGAGGATGACCATGTGGAATTTGTTAATGGGTTGTCAAATACCATGTTTAAAGGTGTTCAGGTGTTTTTAGGAGAGCAGGTAGTTGAAACAAATTCTAATTTTAATTATTGGTCGTTTATTAAATTAATTACCTCCATGCCTCCATCAAAAATGTCTTCCTTGGGGAGAATTGGAGCCTTTCGTAGGGACTGGAGTGATGATGGTGTAATCCCTAACGAATTTACTAATACATTTTTTACTGGGGCAACCGCCAAGGATAAAAAATTTATGACCGATTTAAAAGGTAAAGGATTGTCAATGTGTTTTCCCCTACTATTGGACGTAACAACCCTAGACCAATACATATTAGATAATATAGATGTGCGCCTAAGATTGGAGCTCTCCCCACATGCTTGGGTGCTAAATACAAGTGTGGACGATGGCTCTAAGTATCGGCTGCATATGGATTATGCTAAGTTGTGGGTAACACGTGTGTTCCCCTACCCAAGTGCTTACCTAGCCTTAAACAGCTCACTGTTAGCATCCCCCGACCCCATAAGCTATACTTTCAATAAAACCATTTCTAAAACATATGTCCTAGCAGGGAATCAAACTAGTCTCTTAATTGATCAGCCTTGGGCGCAAGTAATTCCTCACAAGATATTCATGGTAATTGTGCCAATGAATTATTTCGCCGGCCTTCACCAAGGTAATGGATTATATTTTGAAAATGCAAAACTGAAAAATATTGCCATGTATTTGAACAATAACGCAATTTACCGAATTGGTGGTGATTTCGACAATCATTATGCCCGCCTTTATTACGAAACTTTGAAGACATTAGGCTTAGAGCGTGATTCACTTCTAGCCTATGACACTTTTAATAAGGGAAGATCGATATTCGCCTTTGACTTAACCACCATTCAAACAAAGGATTCCCTCCCTGTGGAGAAATCTGGCAACTTACGTATGGAGCTTGAGTTTGGCGGTGGTGTTACATATAACAGACTGGTTTTACTGTTTGGGGAAACGACCGGGGTACTATCCATCGACGGACAGAGAACTGTTCTGTGTGACGTGCGAGCTTAAAAACATAATGAATTGTAATGATATAAATATTAATTTAAAAAATAATCTAGGGGATCGAGCACTCTACCTAGGTTGTTATAATGCTGATGAAATAGAACATTTAAATATCTCATCAAGAAAACCTATTGTTCTCATAACTAATATTTTACCATCACATAGCAGATTAACTATGGGACATTGGGTAGCTATTTATGTTGATAAAGTTAAACATCGAATGTTTTTTTTCGATAGTTATGCAATGTCGGCGGTTACTTATGGACATTATTTTCAAGGATTTATTAAAACTAACACAATAACAAAGGTGTTTGGAATGTGCTACAGACTCCAGAGTGATTTTACCCTTGCTTGTGGACTGTATTGCGTCATGTTCGTCCATAGGGTGAGTCACCTGGGGTTGCCTTCAACAGTACATTACTTACATAATGTATTTTCAAGCGTTAGTTTAAAATTAAATGATAAACGTGCCCTCGCTTATGCGAGACGATATTTTCCTATGAAACATCACTGTGTTAGGACATTTTGTAGAGGAGTAAGGGTTGGTTCTTATAGGTGGTGTAGAGAATATTTTTGTTAGCTAGGCAACCCACCTAACAGGGGGATTACCCCCATATAAAACCCCTCTCACCCCACAACCTCCCTAGAAGACCCCCATCCCCCTTATCCTACAAATGGAAGGCGTCTCCCCAGAAACACACACAGGGAAGATTGAAGTCCTTGAAGGACCTGGTTAGTATTACCCTCACTTTCTGGTAAAGATTTATTTTTTTTCCCACAATAGAAAGTTTGCACAACCTCTATTTTACCTCTTTTTTTTCAGTGCAATTCTTAGGACCTGTCCACATTTGTAGAGTAGTAATTCTACGAGGAAGGTCTGCCCCAAACAAGATGCTGTTACATACCCTAATTGATGATGCCTGCTGTAGAGGACACAAGGTCGCTCCTGCAGGGGGAGAGGTATGTACTAGCAGTTCTTAGAGGAAATAGAATATTTTTCAAATAAAGATATAGTCCTATAAATTATTTTCCCCATCTCTTTCCAGAACACTTCAGATGAGAGTCAGAAGGAAAGTCGTCCAAAAGGCAACCAGCCAACTCACCCCACTCCCCCAAGAGAGGGGGGAGGGGGTCAAGACCTCCCCCCACTCACCACGGATGGGGAGACGTCAGAATTCTACTCAGATGAGGAAGGGGAGGTGGAGGGGGGAGAGGGATAGGGGTCATAATTAACTTCTTATACATCATTTGTGATTTTTACCTAATAAAACATTAATAAATTCTTTGATTTTTTTTAACCCCTGGAGGAGATTTATAATTTAATACCCCTATATAAGACCCACTCGACCTCCGCTGGGTGTGGAACTCTGTTACGGTAAAGTCAAGGCCATTAGGTGCGAGGAAGGGTACGGGCGACCACCCTCACCGGGAGGAACCTGTTTTACACCTACCCCATTAAGGAATGTGGGGGACATAACTGGCACTCACCCACGAGTGTTTATTATACAAATAAATTCATTTTTACTTAAATATATTGTCATACTTTACTGTATAAATGAACATGATCATAGTGGCGCATAATAGATACCTATCTTCACTGTTTTTCGACTGCTACCACTCACACCTTGGGTGACCTAATATGGAGTGGCACTATGTGGCTCCCCGCTTCTGATTTCTTATTCTGATCTCCCTACATAGGTGGCACACAGAGGCGCCTTCTAATCTACTAACAAACATACACATCGCGGTCAGTCCTCGCTATACCTCAAACGCGCCGTTCATTCTCTCCCCCTTAGGTGAGCAATGTTCCCCACATACAAATTCCAAGCAAAGTAAACATATATAAGACTAATGTGGAAAAACATAGTCTTGATACTATTATTAAATTGACTTGTTCATTATTCCGAGTTAAAGGCTGTCTCTAAGACCTACATTATCCAAATGTAAACAGCAATTGATGAGAATAAGACCGGATGAGTCGATAGTGAAATAGCTCTGGGTTATGTCTGTTTTCAGTTCTTGTAACACAGTCAATGTAGCGGTAATGTGGGAAAACGGACTTTCTACTGCCCAAATAAATAGCATTTGAAAATGTATGCGTGTCTACTCAATCTCCATCCCCCTTCTTCATCCAACACCAAATATTGCCGTGCAGACCTTGTAACACGCAGCAGCATTAGTGCTCATTTCTTGTAACACAGTCAATGCAGTGTAATGCGGGAAAATAAACTTTCTGCTGCCTAATAAAATAACATTTGAAAATGTATGCAAGTCTAGACAATATCCTATAGCCCTTACATTCTAAACACAAATAAAATATTAGCACACACTTGTATCGCTTTATATCATCATTATGTAACGTGGAAAACTTCTTTCTGTCTGATGATCAAATAGCATTTTTTAATAAATAACCTCAGCTTGGTCTTATACCATTAGGACTGTATTACACTGTGCGT
>NC_091161.1:28734597-28774571 GCF_040958095.1 Procambarus clarkii | reverse complement strand
CACCTTTGGACATCTGGACAATGTAAGCCAGGCGTCAGAGAGGAGGAAGGAGGCAGCCATTGTTGTGTCACCTCCGAGACGCGTGGAGCAAATTTAGCTCCTATCATTCTGGACAATGTCGGCCAGTAACGTCAATAGGATGGAGTGTTAAACAGCCATTGAGACGAGACCAGAGGCTCACACGGGAGCAAATTCGGCTCCTGTTAATTTTACTTGGACGTAGTGTTATGGAAACCAAAGGTACCATTGTCAACACGATGTCTACAATTCAAGTTAAGTCTATCCGAAACCCGTTTATCATTCATTTATGGCCATTAATGTCAGGATATAGGGTGACCCGGTTAGATCACATGGAAGCCTCAAACTAAAGGTAATTAAGCCAGGTCTTCATGTTCCATGTACTGTTTTCTCTGATATACTTGTCATATATAGGATTCTGGCTTCACAGCTAGCGCACTTTTGACAGGTCAAGACGAGGATGCAAGATTATGTGCACCAGTTACTGGGTGATATGGAAGCTACCTCAAAGAGGATAATTTGGTGTCTACACCCTAGTTATACCTGGTGGACTAACCTGCTGTACTATAAGATAAGGAACCTTTTCAATGTATGTAGTTACTGTAGTTTGATTGGCTGCATATATATTAATTTAATAACCCCCCTAATGTGTAGAGGATCGATTTGTGAGATTATGAGATTATTGCAGAAATACAGTCCACTTATCATTATACAAATTGCTATCGAAGTATATAAATTAACGTAAATATAAATTCATATAAATTAAATAAATATAAATCTCACAGGTCGGTTCCCACATTATTTGGACCTTCGGAACCGGAATATTCGGTCCTATGAACCCACATTTGGTCATCTTAGTACCGGATGAACCAGTTAACCAGTGGATTCATTAAATATACTAGTGCAGTGTTATTTAAACAAAGCCAGCAGTCAAGACGGCAGCGTAGCCTCGAGGGAGCTCAGGACCCTCCCTCAGCCCAGTTCAGCTTCGTCAGCGGTTTCATGCACACCCACAGATATTTGGTGGCGTGTTATTTCGTGAAATGACAGCGCTAATATAGAATCCAGCCAAATTAGTGACTGTGTCTTCGCGAGATTGTTCACGGATTTCGTGGTGTTACATTTCGCGAGAGATTATCTACGAATTTTGTGGACTTTATTTCGCGAGGTCACTAATAATATTTAATACTTCTAGATAATATTAGAAGTTTCATAGAGGCTAATTAAGAGGCTATTATCAATAATTGTGTATATTATTTCTCCAAATAGAGAATTATTTAATATATATTGCACTAGTGATCACAGTATAATATTTACTAATTGCCAACCCACAACAGGGTAGGATATGACTAGTTGAACTATTATTGCTCATCCTAGTCCCATTATTACCATAGTCAGTTGTACTATATTGATCAACCTAGCACCATTAATGAATGGTCCAGACCCTATTTTGGGTGTAATTTTTATCAACTCGAGTTGAGTTGTATATATAATAATTTACTTATGATCATTACACCTTTGAGTGATTAATTAGTGTCTCTACCATCCTAGGGTGATATAGAAGAGCTAACCTAAAGGTACTTCCAGTGACACTGGTTTATCACTCAAATCATTAGTGTGTATGATTGTATATATATAATGTGTATTAATTTTAAGTGCTAACCTCTAGTAGAGGTAGGATTATTGCCTAGTGAGTTCAGAATTTACCCTAGGCTACCATTAGAGCTTGTTCAGTATTATGAGCAGCCCAAGTACAAGTCCCACAAGGCTTCACCAACGAGCCAGTATGGATAATGCAGGGAGAATGAAAAGAACCCTTGCAGGTCTTAAAGGCCACTTAACAAGACAGATCAAGAAATGTGAAGATTTGTCACAACAATCAACAGTTGATTATGCTGACCTGGAAAGCTATTATCAAGCAGCTGCAGGTAAATTTGAGCAAATCAAATGCCAAATGGCTGTCCTTGTGGGGACAGACTACTACCATCGATTCATCGGTAGCCCTACTAAATATCAGGGTATAACCATGTTAAACTCTGCAGGAGGTAAATTACTCTCAGGCCCAGTATCAAGCCTGAGGAGACCTATGCCTGCAGATAAACAATACCAGTAGAAATCTAAATTTGTCAGCTGATTATATTTCTCCAGTAGCATTATACTAAGGAGATTACAGCTGACTATACCAACAGAGGTTGATGTTAGTATCATCATTTAAAGCTGGAGATGAGTTCATGAGGCCTCAGTGGCAAATCAGTGAACAGTAGCCTAAAACAGCTACAAGTCACTGCGACCAATGTCACTGAACCCACTGCAGTCTCAGAACCATACTTTACTTTAATGATGAGCTATTCAATCTTCTGAATCAATTAACTAAATTAAACCCCAATAAATCTGATGACTGATTTGATACATTTATTATTTAATCAAGATGTATTCCATGGGCCTCAGTGTTTATATATCAGTGACCAGTTACCTGAAGAAACTTCAAGTTATATCTGATGTCACTGATCTCACTGCAGTCCCTGAATCATACTTGACTGTAGTACTTGATCACATTCAGTCTTCTGGGTTAAATAATATGTAATAAGGCTTGAATATTAGCCTTTCAAGAGTTGACAGGGAAATGAAATCGCATTAGACTTCTAACCCCTGCAACTCTAGTACGGGACATCCGTCCTGTACGAACAGACACACAAATGTGTGATTACTAACTACTAACATCAAATTAATCTAATAATTCGAAGGAGGAGTATCGGTGTTCGTCTGTTCTAAACAGGACTTCGACCCGTGAGCAGCCCCCTGGGGAATTATGTCGGAAAATCCGACACCATTTAATAATCATACAGATAATAGCTGTATTACCAACAAGTTACCCATAGAAAACGTAACTTGTAGTGGAATTACCGTCTATAGAAAACGGGATATCATCACCACATACTATTATAAATCACCACCTATTATGGTGGGAATTATTCTTAAATACATTAGTCTTTGGACTTTACCATTATAAAAACATCTTATATAAATTAACTTAATTATCAATATTAAAGTAGAGTAAATGTGACCCTTCTATCACCTTTGGACATCTGGACAATGTAAGCCAGGCGTCAGAGAGGAGGAAGGAGGCAGCCATTGTTGTGTCACCTCCGAGACGCGTGGAGCAAATTTAGCTCCTATCATTCTGGACAATGTCGGCCAGTAACGTCAATAGGATGGAGTGTTAAACAGCCATTGAGACGAGACCAGAGGCTCACACGGGAGCAAATTCGGCTCCTGTTAATTTTACTTGGACGTAGTGTTATGGAAACCAAAGGTACCATTGTCAACACGATGTCTACAATTCAAGTTAAGTCTATCCGAAACCCGTTTATCATTCATTTATGGCCATTAATGTCAGGATATAGGGTGACCCGGTTAGATCACATGGAAGCCTCAAACTAAAGGTAATTAAGCCAGGTCTTCATGTTCCATGTACTGTTTTCTCTGATATACTTGTCATATATAGGATTCTGGCTTCACAGCTAGCGCACTTTTGACAGGTCAAGACGAGGATGCAAGATTATGTGCACCAGTTACTGGGTGATATGGAAGCTACCTCAAAGAGGATAATTTGGTGTCTACACCCTAGTTATACCTGGTGGACTAACCTGCTGTACTATAAGATAAGGAACCTTTTCAATGTATGTAGTTACTGTAGTTTGATTGGCTGCATATATATTAATTTAATAACCCCCCTAATGTGTAGAGGATCGATTTGTGAGATTATGAGATTATTGCAGAAATACAGTCCACTTATCATTATACAAATTGCTATCGAAGTATATAAATTAACGTAAATATAAATTCATATAAATTAAATAAATATAAATCTCACAGGTCGGTTCCCACACTCTGCAAGTGTCCCTCCTTGTTACAAAAGTTGCATATATATAGGCACGAAATTTGCACTTGCTACTTATGTGATTGTATCCACAATGTTTACATCTGGTCTAGCCCTGTACGACCATAATTTCCTGAGTAGAAGTCTTACTTCTAAATGCCCTTTCCAGGTTCAATATCTTCTCGAGCACTGTCCAAGAAGTCATCGATTGTAGATCCAAATTTCCTGCCACCTGGTTAGGGAAATAATTCTCCTTTTCCACTGCCAAGAACAACTGGTCCCTAACCTTGCCGTCCAACTGTGCTCCGAAGTTGCAGTGGTTAGCCAAAGCCTTCAATTCCGCTAATAAATTCTGTACGGATTGCTGCTGCTTTTTCGTCCTCTTCTGGAAATCCTTCAAACTCCTGTGATATGATGGTTTCACCACATACTGACGTTTAAGCAGGGCAATCAGGTCTACATAGGTCTTCGTGTGAGGTAGCTCAGGTGCACACAAATTTCCAAGAACACTATGCTTCAGAACCCGGTGAAACTAAGAGTACCGCTTTCCTGTTGGCGTCCTCCTTAATCTCCCGGTACTGAGATTTTGCTTCCAGCAGGCCGAGCCACAGGTCCAACGTGATCTTGGCAGTGTTTAACGGCTCCATTGACATGAGCGGCGTAGCCATGGCCACGGTGGTAGCACACAACTGTAGTATGCGAAGCGTCCACACGACGTGGAGATGTTTAGTCCTCATCGCTACTGTTATGGTTGAGACTGAATAGAAACAGTCTTCGTCCACAGGGTTTTATTCTCAGCCAATCAACAACAACAAAACAATTATCCGGTACATGAAATATTATTAACAAGATCATAAACAAAAGAGCATCTGCTCCAAACATGCTACCTCCAACATCTGTAGTACTCACTCCCAACATCGGTGGTATTAAAATTTCTGTGGAACAGAACACAGAGCAACTGTCAACCAAACAAAAGAGTTCAAGCACAGTTAAAAGCTCTACCGCAGAGTAGTCCTTGCACCACTTTTTCCTTATCCTCATATCACAGAGACATTTATACAAGTCACAGCGTCGAATCATCTTTTGCGGATGAAAAAATCAGCATGAAACTGAATTCTGTTGAAGACATTGATAACCGACAAATGGATATCAATTACATTTTCGACTGGGCGGCAGAAAATAGCATTGTTTTCAGTGATAAATTCCAGGAAATCTGGTACGGAAAAATGAGGATATTAAACAAAATATAGGGTACAAAACACAATCAAATCTGCCCATAGTAGGAAAGCATAATGTAAATGATGGGCATCAGTCATTATTATTCCCATAACGTTAAGGGAGCATAACAATGCAAATTTAGCATCATCCAGAAAAATAATTGGAAGGATTATGAGAAACGTCAAATCCAGGGATCCACTCACAATGGCTGTACTATTCACATCACTCCTGCTGCCCGTCATTAGTACTGTTCGATACTCGCTTCCTCCTTAAGAGCTGGGGAAGATTGCTGAAAAAAGGGAATACAGAAAACAAACGGCATAAAGAGACACGATAAAGCACCTAATTTATTGGGATCGTCTCTAAGAGCTCTAAATGTTCTCCCTAAAAAGGAGATGAGTGACGTATCATAATATACACATCGAAAATATTGGAGGGCCAGCTCCCAAATCCCAGTAAAATAACATATTGAAGTGAAAGATATGAAAGTAAAATTCAGATTAGAATCATTGAAGAGTATGCCCAAAGGCACAACCAGAGAACATTGTATAAACATCAGAGGTTCACGGTTGTTCAGCACACTCCCAGCGAACATAAGAAATATTGCCAGAACAAACGTGGACGTCAAGAGAAAACTTTACAGTTTTCTTCAAGAAGTGCAGGACCAACCGGGCTGTGGTGCTTATGTGGGCCGCTCCAAGCAATTGCCTGCTGAACCAAGCGCTCAATGAGTCAAGCCTGGTCCTCCGGCCGGGTTTGGGGAGTAGAAGAACTTCCAGAACGCCATCCAGGTACAGTACTAAATTTGTAAAATAAATAGAAGCTCAGGATTATGTAAATACGCTCTAGTCAAATGCAGTCGTGTGTCATTGTCTGGCTACTAATTATTCTTGGAATAATGGCACACACAATGGCCCTGTGTGCACTGCCTGGAGATTAGGGCAGATATTGACAGGCTAATGAAGCACGTGAAACCATAATGGAGGGCAAGGTGTCTCGCAAGGATCCAAAGAAGCAGCTCCGTCGAGATAGCTGGCGAGTGGTGGACCAATTGAGTTAAGGCGGCAAAGGACGTCAAAGAAATGAACACTGGTTAAAACGTAGAACCACTTGAGTTGAATGGGATAAGACCTTGTGCGGTAACTAAGCAGACAAGCTGAGCATCACAACAAAAGTCTGGACATGTGTTGGGATCTTGGCACATGCGCTGGTTAGGCAAAACCCTCTGCTCTAGAAATGTAAGTGTTTGGGTATATTTTCCGAGGGTAAGGGATAAAGTTAATAAGAAATATTGAGACGTAATATGATCAAACCCACTGTGTGTCTCGGTAAACAATATTCACCGAGCTAGAAACAAAGAGAATTTAAATATAGTTGTAATGACAAAAAGTATTGTACGAGTAATGCAATTCCATTAAAGAATAACTGGAAAGCTTGCATTAGCAAGAACACCATGTATGCTAGCTACACGATATACTTTTCAAGGTAGGCGTGTGGCAGCTTTTGCTGACAGAGTTAAGTGCGTAGGACTGTTGTAGGCACCACAGTAATAGTGATATGGTTATGGCCACTGGAAGCTGTGGCTGCTGTTGTAGCCGCTTCAACGTTAATTGGGTCGATGTACTGTTGCAATATACAAAATAGGAGGAAGTATGAGGTAGTGAATCAAGAACTTCATCACTTATGATATGGTGGAGGAAAACAGTGGTAATACACACGAGTAGTCAGATTGTGGTCACACCGAGGTGTGGTCAAAGATTAAGACAGCCTTAGGTCGCGTAAGCCAATGTTAGAGCGAAAAGGTCACAAAGGTTGATCCAAAGTTCTTGGAAACAAATAGATATACATTTAATATAATTATAGCGTCCTTGGGATGCTGAGTGTGGTGGTGAATGCTATGACCAGCCGGAGGGCAGTCTTGAGGAAGCCGCGGTTTCATCAAGTACTCCTCTTTATCTGCTTGTGGCAGTGACAGACACCAGCCTAATGTGGGGACCCGATGTGATCTTGTTGACTCCAGTCGAGTCTGCAATGAGTATTGTATGGGAGACTAACCGGGTGTGGAGTGTTGTAGTGATGATTCTGGGTTAGGAACTTAGAGGTAACGAGTTGTAGATGATGGGCTGGTGTGTCTAGTGCGTTTATTGCCAAGGGTTGCCAATTTCCAGTACAAACATATTGGTACACCTCAAGGGTCTAGGTGGCGAAAAATACATTGTATGAAGTTAATTTCATGAAGCTAATAATATTCAGTAGGGTAAAATATTTTATTCAGAATGAATCTGGGTTTGAGTCTACGACAGCCAACAAAAAATGAAGCGACTAACAAACGCCAATGTATGAAGAATACACGGAACAATTAACAATATAATAGAGGATACCAATTATTTTACACTAATATATTTCGGTCGAGGATGGGAAGTGGCAATACGTCTAAGTATTAAATGAAGTGTGAAAGTGTGACTGAAATTTGAGCTCGGCAAACTGTTGAGAGAATTAAATGGAAAATTATCTACCTAATAATAGAAGTTACACGTAATTTATTGAACTAAGTGAAAAGAACAGCTTTTATGGTAACTAATATCTAGAGCTTCTAGGTCTAAAACACCGACTAATTTGAGTATAATAAACTTTTATTTGCTATACAGGAAATTAATTTGTTTTAATTTCTGACTGCTTCATTAAACAAAATAATATTGTGCCAACACAGTAAGATAATATAGACTTGTGTAACAGGGAGACACTGTTAAGTAGCATCTTAAAAGGGAGTGAGTTAGGCAACAGAGATCATGAGGAAATTACCTTAAGACGCGAAAAAGTTATTTGAGAGAAACTTGAGGCGCCAGATTTTTCTCACATCTGATTCATATATTTAGGGGTTCTTTGGGAATTATTTATTGGCAGACCTGAACATGGGAGTAGGGCAGTTCTTGGGTTTTGTTACCGAGGTGGTAACTGGATTATGATGTAATGTTTTTATTTAAAAAATTACAAATAGAACCCAGGAACGTGGTACGCTATAGATTGATATTTAAAATAGTAGTGACCCAAAATGAATAACCATGGCACTAAAGAACCTAATCAGAAGACAAAAGGCTCAATGTAAATGAATTATGACAATATTTAAGTAAAAAGTACGTATTGCAGGGCAAGCAAAGAAAGCCTTCAATGTTTCACCAGATGAAACAAAGATTGCAGACAACACCTGGCTATTAAAAAATAAGTAAAATAACTGGTAATGAAAATAATTTAAATTACGAAATTATAAGAAAGTACCAAAGAACTTTATGAATACAGCAAAACATATCTACGTAGAATGTGCAGATGACGTCCTGACAAGTTTAGTGGTTACCAAAGAGGAAATTATTAAACAAATATAAAAAAGGAAGCAATGGCGATCACAGGAGGTAAGCTGCCACAGCCACAAGGTCACCTGACCTTAAGGCAGCCAGGATGTCCCCAAGGGACAGAGTCAGAGATTGCAGGTATTTCAAATATAATGTTTATATGAAACTGTGTGTGTTAATTTTTACTTTAATCATCATAAATTAAGTGAGCAATACTTTCGAGCGTTTCCTGCATCCTTCAATTTTTTTTATGAAAAAAAAACTAAAATATATTTAAAATTTGGGATGTGGTTACAATATCTCTGAACAAGTTTTTTTTTCTCTCTTTTTAGAGAGCCATATTTATACGTTCTGCTTGTGGGGGAATCTCGCTCCAAAATATTGATAAGGATGGTCCTTCGAAAGATTTGAGATTAAGAAACGGACATAATTGGAGAAACAGTGCCTATGGATCTTTTATGTAAATATGATGGAAATCTATTACTGTATAATGAATGAACTGTAGTTAAAATAAATTACGAATCTAAATCCCTCCACACACTTTGGGGGGTTTGATTAGTACAGAGAAATTAATGCATTTCAAGTAAAAATAATTGAAGATTAATATACATGAAATATTGAAGAAAATATGAAATATTGGAGATTTTAAATAATCTTTGGATTATTTAAATATAATATTCTACTACAACTACAAGAACGAAATAACAGCTTAGCTGTATTAAGGAAAGCTACCATGCATCGGGATATATTCGTCACGAGAAATTTGTTTCATCAGGCTATCCTGGGAACACTGTATCGAGGCGGCATCATATCTTCCTTATTATCAGCAAATCCAAGCTGAAAGGCGAGTAGTATGTAGAAATCATCTAGTGTGTTATACCACCACATTTCTAAATTAGATGTGGTAAAGCCTTGTAAATACACTTCCTGGTTATTTTTAATGGTCGTGCAGCATAACGACAAATCGTCCAACCTATTATGTTGATGGGATCACAACAAACAAGGGAAATGGACGTGTAGATTTGCCGATACTGATGTCTGTGATATGATGAAGCAGTCTCGTCCTCCTAGCGTCTGTAGTGGGATGGATGGTGGGTTGATGAGGTGGTAATTTGACCAGCTTCCAGACAATCTCTCAAGCTTAATGGCATCGCTTGCCAGTCCTTCCTCCTTCCCGGGTAGCTCATCATGCGCAGTTTTGCTATGGCGCGCTTAATATTATCTATGATTTAATTAATATCCCAGTTATAGGAACTAAAGATTATCAGGAATTACAAGAATTCATTTGTCTTATTTGACAATATTCAAATCCTCATTTCTTGATAATTAAATGAACGTTGTTCAATGAGAGAGTGCTGGATATAAATTCAGTCTTATATGAGTGCGCTCGAATAGCAATTCGTAATTGCAAGAATTATTACCAGCTAATAAACAATACTATATAAACGAATATAAACGTATTATCTGCTTCAATTCACGAAGTATATTCATGCACTCGAGTTATTAAATAATTATACCCATTAAAGAATGTGAAATAAGGAGAATTTAATATAATTCTCATGAATATAAATATTTTCCTTCGTCATGTGATCTGATGCCATATGTGACTAGAATTTCTGGGGAAACGAGGCGTTATTATGAGTTAATTAAATGATGTTAATTTCAGTACTCTGCTGGTTAGTAGTGTTAGTAAAATTATATTACACAGTACAAGAATATTTTAAGATACTGAATATTAGTAATAAAGTGTTGGATATTTCAAACGCTGCTATCATACCCCCCAAAGCTAAACAGGAATTTATTAATTCGCTTTTGTTACTCTAAACAACGAGCTAAACTTTCCCAAGTTCTTGAGCACCTGAACATCAATATAGTAGTTAAAAAATAATATGAATAAGCTCATTATAAATCAGGAACTCGCCCCCATCTTCAACAGGGTGTGTGTGTGAGTAGTGTAAAGGGAGACACATGGGGAGTAAAAAGTTTCAGAAACGGTTGGGCACTTCCATGCCAACTCGACCCCGGCGGGCCAAATCGTGAAAAAAACTTTTCAAGTGGTCGGGTCAGGACGCTCTCGGCGCGCACCTGACTGGCTGGCGGGGTGGGGTGGTGGTCCGTTCCTCCAGGGGTCCCCAGGGCCCACCACCCAGGGTGTACCTGAGGAACTGGTGCCCTATCCTAACCTGTTTTTTCACTTTTTGTCTCGAGCTTTTAAGATTAGTCTAAGGCATCAAGAAGGGGGTCCCTACTAATGAAAAGTACAGAGGGTTAATGTTCAATAGATTCAAAGCAAAAAATACACTGGTGAAAGGAATATAACAGTTTTTTGGAGTATTTTAATGGCACTAGTATATGTGTGAGTGTGTTTTTTTATGTAAACACAATATATCTTTTTTTTTTTTTTAATTCCGGCTGAGAAGTCTATCTGACATAAAGGGTTTGTCTTTACATTTGGTAAGGTTTCAATAATCAGGTAAAAAATAAAATGTGAAAGACTCGAGTTACATTTTTGCGTCAGTTACCCCAGATATATGTCCCATTTTCTCTAGATTCCGTTTCACAGAAAACATCTTCACGGGCGGGCCAATCCCGTTTTCGTCGAGGGGGAAACTAAGATAATTGACAGAAAAAAAATATATGCAAGTTCCATTTTATTTCCAAACACTGGTTAGTTTAATTATTAAGATCAGGAGTTTGCTTATTATTAAGATCTGGAAACAACAACGTATTATTTCATGTTTTTTTTCATCCAAACATATGGAAACAAGTATTTATGTTTAATTTCAGAGGAAAGAACATTATCAAATATTTTTTTCATAGGAAAGAGCAAACATCAGAAAAGACATAATTCATTCGCTCATTCATTCATTCATTATTATAGATATCCCCCCACCGGTAAATTAAAAACATTATTTATTTTCATCGTTAGTTCTTTTTTATTTAACAAAAAACTACAACAAATACATAACATAATACACAACTACAATAATATATATGGCACTACAATATATATATATATATATATATATACACACACACACTCATACATGTCGTACCTAGTAGCCAGAACGCACTTCTCAGCCTACTATACAAGGCCCGATTTGCCTAATAAGACAAGTTTTCATGAAATGTTTTTTCTACTACCTAACCTAACTTTTTAGGCTACCTAACCGAACCTAACCAATAAAGATAGGTTAGGTTAGGTATGGTTGGTTAGGTTTGGTCATATATCTACGTTAATTTTACCCCCAATAAAAAAAATTGACCTCATACATAATGAAATGAGTAGCTTTAACATTTCATAAGAAAAAAATTTGAGAAAATATATTAATTCAGGAAAACTTAGCTTATTAGGCAAATTTGGCCCTGCATAGTAGGCTGAGAAGTGCGTTCTGGCTACTAGGTACGACACATATATATATATATATATATATATATATATATATATATATATATATATATGTGTCGTACCTAGTAGCCAGAACGCACTTCTCAGCCTACTATGCAGGGCCAAATTTGCCTAATAAGCTAAGTTTTCCTGAATTAATATATTTTCTCAAATTTTTTTCTTATGAAAAGATAAAGCTACCCATTTCATTATGTATGAGGTCAATTTTTTTTTATTGTAGTTAAAATTAACGTAGATATATGACCGAACCTAACCAACCCTACCTAACCTAACCTAACCTATCTTTTTAGGTAAGGTTAGGTTAGGTAGCCAAAAAAAGTTAGGTTAGGTAGGTTAGGTCGTCGAAAAACAATTAATTCATGAAAACTTGGGTTATTAGGCAAATCGGGCCTTGCATAGTAGGCTGAGAAGTGCGTTCTGGCTACTAGGTACGACATATATATATATATATATATATATATATATATATATATATATATATATATATATATATATGACCGAAAAAGAAAGATTAATAATTCTAACACGAATTTTCTCGATCTTTCTTACGTTTCTTTTCACTGTTGATGGTAATTCAAAAATCAATTCTCCAAAATTCATTTTTATTTCTAGTCTGACGTGACACTTGAGCGCGTTTCGTAAAACTTATTACATTTTCAAAGACTTTAGTTTACACACACACACAACTTTAACTGAATAGAGCTTAAACATCTTCGCGTTTTTTATACCTACATTTGGATGAGGTGACATGTTACAATAGTTTTGGATGAGGTGAAAATAAACTTTTAACAAGACAGAACACGAAACAATGGGTATTAAAGGTAGGTAACTGCAGAAGGCCTATTTTTATTGTCCCATATTTTTTGATGCTTCTATATTGGAGCAGAGTCTTGAAGTGGGTAGAATATAGTTGTGCATTAATTGGCTGTTGATTGCTGGTGTTGACTTCTTGATGTGTAGTGCCTCGCAGACGTCAAGCCGCCTGCTATCGCTGTATCTATCAATGATTTCTGTGTTGTTTGCTAAGATTTCTCTGGTGATGGTTTGGTTGTGGGAAGAGACTATACGTTCCTTAATGGAGCCCTGTTGCTTATGCATCGTTAAACGCCTGGAAAGAGATGTTGTTGTCTTGCCTATATACTGAGTTTTTTGAGGCTTACAGTCCCCAAGAGGGCATTTGAAGGCATAGACGACGTTGGTCTCTTTAAAGAGTTCTGCTTTGTGTCTGGAGAGTTTCTCATGAGTAGGCTGGCTGTTTTTTTGGTTTTATAGTAAATTGTCAGTTGTATCTTCTGATTTTTGTCTGTAGGGATAACGTTTCTACTAACAATATCTTTCAGGACCCTTTCCTCCGTTTTATGGGCTGTGGAAAAGAAGTTCCTGTAAAATAGTCTAATAGGGGGTATAGGTGTTGTGTTAGTTGTCTCTTCAGAGGTTACATGGCGTTTCACTCTCCTTCTTATGATGTCTTCCACGAAACCATTGGAGAAACCATTGTTGACTAGGACCTGCCTTACCCTACAGAGTTCTTCGTCGACTTGCTTCCATTCTGAGCTGTGGCTGAGAGCACGGTCGACATAAGCGTTAACAACACTCCTCTTGTACCTGTTCGGGCAGTCACTGTTGGCATTCAGGCACATTCCTACGTTTCCTTAGTGTCTACACTGATTATATATATATATATATATATATATATCTATGTGTATATATATAAAGTGTATATAACATAGTGTATATAACAAACCTATGTTAGTTTCCTTAGTGTCTACACTAAGGAAACAGGCCCACGCCAGATTTTGAACAGGATTTCTCACCTAAAACACCCCCATACTTGGCGGACGATTCCGATTCCGACCCCGACCCGCCACCACCAAGAACCCGCAGCTACAAACGTAAGTTATTTTTTTTTTGTTAATTATTATTTACTACTATTATTATTATTATTGCGAGTGCTAGAGAAAAAGAGAAAGAAAGAGAGAGAGAGAGAGAGAGAGAGAGAGAGAGGAGAGAGAGGAGAGAGAGAGAGAGAGAGAGAGAATCATATAGACACCTCTTAAAAGGATATTGTATTGTTATTCCTTCCAGGACCGCCATATCGCACTCTAATTCAACAACAACAACAACAATGCAAGGAACGGGAACAACAACAACATGCACACACCTCGCCCAGCTCCTCGGTCGATATGCGCGTCAGATCCCCCGATTTGTTTGAAAGTTATAGCAGCGACCAGTCAACATCATCGCTTCGGCGTGGGGGGCAGCATAGCGAACGTGAGTATTTCGCATTTTTTTGTTGTTTTGTTTTTGTTATGTGATCTCGATCGCACCACTCGCTCAAAAAAAAAAAAAAAAAAAAAACAGACGGGGGCATACCAATATTAATGCTATTTTTTTTAAGACATCTCAATCAACAATCAATACACACACACTACATAAATACAATACTGTTATTAATACCTCTTTTTTTGCAGACGCTTACAGTGACTCCTCATCATCAAACCCAGCAGACTCATCACCCAACACCTCGCCAGAGTCGGTCGACTCACCACCACCACCTTCTCCGTCCCCTCCCCCTCCTCGGGATATTGAAATTGTGAACATCATTCTCAATTTCAATGGGGCTTACACACGCTATTCATTTAGCGTGCCAGAGCACATGCAGGGTGATCCAGGGGCTTATTTACGAACATATCGCGCATTTTTTCATTGATTTCGTCAGTGGTTTATTCACTTTAGAACATCCACATATTCGACTATTCCCCGATTTTACATTTGCGGTGCGGAGGCTCAACGTAGAGCCCGACGATGATTTTGATCCAGTAATGCATATGCGCGGGGAAATGCGTGCCATAACTCAAGAGGAAGTAGAACAGCTTGTTAATTTGTGGGTGGAAGAGATCGACAAAAAAACTAGAGGTACTGCTAGGGGAACAGGAAGGGTCGAGTGTCGGGATAGAGTCGATTTCGGGGTTTTACATAAATGTGGCCCTCATCGAACACCCAATTCGACTGGGTTCATTCGTAGATTACCCGGCCAAGTTACGGGGCAAAGGCCACATATGCAACCCCCGAGGGGAATCCAATATTCGCCTTATGCAGTGCATCACTGTGCACAAATGTTTGGCCCGCGGGCTCCTTTATAACAACATAAAAAATCAGGCCAAATCTGGGCGATGGTGTCGCCGACAAGTAAGATGGAGTAATAATATAGGCACCCCGGTATCTTTTGACGACATCGCCAAAGTCGAAGATTTAAACAGGTCTTCTATATTTATTTATGTTCTGGCAAAAGGAGATAATGGTCGTCATTACATTAGTTTGGCTAGAAAAGGCCGTGGGAATTTTAAGGATGTTATATCTTTACTTATGCTGGAAGGCCGACATTTGGTCCTCATCAAGGACTTTACCAAATATGTGCGTAATATGATTTCTCATTCGGAAAACTTCCCAGCTGATTATAACTTTTGCCACAGCTGTCTTATCGCCCTCCCACCCCATCAAATGCTCGAGCATGAAGCAACTTGCGAGGTCAAACAAAAGTTGCATTTTCCTCCCCCAGAAAAGAAAATAATGTTTAAACATTTCGGGCGAGAGTACGGGCCAAGCCACACGTGCTATTGTGATTTTGAATGCGGACTGCAAAAGGATAGGCGACAGGGCATAATCGAAGCACGTCACAGGGCCATCGCATATGCGTACATAATCATAGACCGTCGCTATAATATCGTCGAAAAAGATTTCTACCTCGGGCCTAATTCTGCAACCCATTTTGTTAATAAACTATCCTCCTCGTGGGCCAGAATAACGCGAGAACAGCCATATTACCATCTGCACATGTCGAAGGAGCAAAAGGAAATTTACAAGAGTCAGACCATGTGCGAGATACGCGACGAACCTTTCGGGGGTTAAAAATCGTCAAAAATAGGCACCACGATCATTCACTGAGAGAACATAATTACTTAGCCGCCCTATGCTCTCGCTGCAATCTCCAGTGCAACGATGGCTACAGATACTTGCACGCGTTTTCACATAATGCGGCGTATGATTTAGGGGTTTTGTTAAATGAGTTAGGAAACGCGCCCAAACGCAACGTAGACATTATGTCCAAAGACGAGTATAAATTTATGAAAGTTGACATTGACTTTTAGATTTATAGACAGCTTAGCCTTGCTCAATGGGTCATTGGCCAAATTAGCCAAGGAACACATCGACAGCGGCAAACCTACGACGTTCACTCTCGCCATGTTAGATAAGGTCCCTGCTGAAGCCCATAATTTTTTGTTAACTGGCAAACAGTCCTTTTGTTATGATTACGTGTCAAATTGGGATGTATTAAATGAACCGCAGCTCCCCCCCAGAAATGCATTTTTCAATACCTTAACACAGGAAGAGCTCCCTGAAAAAGAATACAAACAAGCGTTAGAGGTATTTAAATTGGCCAAGTGTCGTAATATTGGCGAATATCTCGTCTTGTATTTAAAAGTTGATACTGGCATTTTGGCCGACATTTTCACGGAGTGGCGACGCACTATGTTAGATCTTTATAGATTAGATATTGCATATTACCTCTCTATCTAGTTTCGCGTGGGACGCCTTCCTGTTCAAAAGTAAGGTGGTGCTAGATCCAATATCAGACCCTAGAATGTATGACCTCATTCACAGGAATTTAAGAGGAGGCTTTACCTCAGTTGTAAAGCAATTGTCTACTGACGAGAACCATTACACCGGGGCGGGGTCTGGCGAGGATGGAACCCACATCCTCTATTTAGATTTCAACTCACTCTATGCAACGTGCATGAGTGAAAAGCTCCCCACTGGCGGTTTCCGTTGCCTAACTGACGCTGAACGCGATGAAATGCTATTGCAGGGTTTGAGAAATATTGACTGCGATCAAGAGCGCGGTTATTGGGTTTTGTGCGACACTAAACAAGTTTTCCCCGACATTGCTAGATACACTGACGACCTGCCATTAATTTTAGCACACGCCGACATCGTGACGGAACAACTGTCAGAATACAGCAAGTCGATCCTAGTTGCGGAAAATCGCAAGCTGCCGCGCAATAATCGAAACTCATTGCCACCCACGAATCACAACGTGACTATTATTAGTCTAGATTTGCTTCAGCTTTTAATGCGACTAGGGGTGGAAGTCACGTGCGTGCACACTATCTTTGAATTTGAGCAGAGGGCGCACCTCAAGTCCTTCGTAGATAGCAATATTCGCGAGCGCACAAACTCGACCTATGCAATTAAGTCTAAGGCATTTAAACTTGTAAATCACTCAATATATGGCAAATCTTTAACGAATTTGGAGCGTTATGCCAATAAATACTATTTAACCACAACTCGCAAACAGTTCCTCAAACACGCACGCAGCCCGTTTTTCAAACGAGCGACTTTGCTGAGTGAGGACCGTGTCCTATGCACGACCCGCAAAGATTCGCTCACTATTGACACGCCCACATATCTAGGCTTTCAAATTCTTCAAATAGCTAAAAAGCGGCTATATTCCTTTTGGTATGACACGATCAAAGCGAAATATGGTGACAAGGCAAAACTGCTCTACACCGACACTGACTCGTACATTATTCAGCTTACTTGCAGAGATGCTTTTGAAGAGCTTAATAAGGCCCCGCTCATATGCCACATTGATTTTAGCAATTTCCCCGAAGATCATTCTCTATATTCAATCGCGAGAAAAGGCAAACTGGGTCTTTTAAAGTCCGAAGTAGGGTCTAAAATTATAACCCAGCTCATTGCCCTTAAGCCCAAAATGTACTTGCTAGTGACGCTGGATAAACAGCACATTTGCAGATGCAAGGGGATCACACGACGTCAGCAAGCTGGGCTAGAACACTCGTCTTTCATAGAAGCCCTTGAAACAAACACATGTCAGAGGTTTGTGACTAGGTCTATTAGAAATGTTGGAGGACAAATGTGTACATGCGTTACTATCAAGAGAGGCTTATCCGCGTTTGATGATAAGTGATACGTAATAAGCCCCACCGTTTCACTCGCTATGGTCACCCTGATATTCCACACAATCCAGAGGATGAGGAGGCGGTCATTAGTGACTTGGAGATGGATGTGGACGCAGAGGAAAATGTGGAACAAAATATACGCCCTGCAGGACGGCGTCATTACCCCATTTTCAATATGTGGGCCAAGAGAGATTCTTTGGCCCAAATCCTATTCCCAGACATGCGGTGAAATATACTCGCTCCTCTGCATTAAAAAAAAAAAACTGTTTGCATTCTCACATTAGTGCGTGTAGGGGATGTTGTTATTATTATTACTTATTATTATTATTACTTATTATTATTATTATTATTATTATTATTACTTATTATTATTATTATTATTACTTATTATTATTATTATTACTTAATAATAATAATAATAATAATAATATTATTATTATTAATATTTTTTGCAAAAGTTTTTTGCCGACCTATAGATTTAAGCTTGTAAATATGTATATATTATGTTTTGTTTCAATAAACAAAATATGTATTTTTTAATGTTTTCTTTGTCACGCCCTAAGCTTGTATATATCATGTTTATGTTTCTATAAAAGAAAGAAATACATGTTTTTTTTTTATATCCCCCCCTGTGTTCTTTTCCATATTATATATATATATATATATATATATATATATATATATATATATATATATATATATATATATATATATATATATATATATATATAATGTCGTACCTAGTAGCCAGAACGCACTTCTCGGCCTACTATGCAAGGCCCGATTTGCCTAATAAGCCAAGTTTTCCTGAATTAACATATTTTCTCATTTTTTTCTTATGAAATGATAAAGCTACCCATTTCTTTATGTATGAGGTCAATTTTTTTTTATTGGAGTTAAAATTAACGTAGATATATGCCAGAACCTAACCTAACCTATCTTTATAGGTTAGGTTAGGTAGCCACAAAAGTTAGGTTAGGTAGCCAAAAAAGTTAGGTAGGTTAGGTAGTCGAAAAACAATTATTTCATGAAAACTTGGCTTATTAGGCCAATCGGGCCTTGCATAGTAGGCTGAGAAGTGCGTTCTGGCTACTAGGTACGACATATATATCTCTCTCGAAAGAGATTATCGTCACATTATATATATATATATATAATATTATAATATATATATATATATATATAATATATATATATATATATATATAATGTGACGATAATCTCTTTCGAGAGAGATTAAGCCTGCTCTTCCCTACAACATTTACATCATTCAAGTACAAGATACTATATTGAAGATACGTCCACCAGTATCACCAAACGTTTTGCCCAGGAAGCAAAGCGTACCTTGCACCACCAGACACACCGGCTCCTGCCCACCGTCAAAACCAGCAAACTACTAATTCTCCGCCCGCCTGTTCTTGATTGGCTGGTGTGTCGCCGCACCTGCACTCACGCCACTACCTGAGTCGACGTCTGGGCCAGAAGCACGCCGTACTCCTCACAATATTCCTGTACTCCTTGGAGTTGACATCTCTCTATAGTAGACAAAGCTCTGGCTGTCATGTACTAAGGGAGGTGGCAGCTTGAAGCCAGTATTCTCAGCACCTGACCTGATTTATATTACCTGCACTTTATTGTCTTAGAGTAAATTGTTACTGCCATTAATTATTCATGTTGTTTTGTTTGTTGACTTGTTTTGAATTTTACATAAGCCAAGAGATTGTCTTTATTCATATCTTGTTTTCTAGAGTAATTAAAATTTCATTGTTTATACTTTGTGTTTTGTGTGTCTTCCCATTACCTTACCACAGACAAAAGGGCAAACGATCTTTTTTTTTTCTGTAATGTGACGAGGCCCCTGCCCCCAGCTATTGAAACAGCCGAACACCAACGCTTTAGAGTCACATTTCATGGGGGCCTGTCCACGGAGCTTCACTCAGGTACTGGTACCAGATCGTAAATTTGTGGTAAGCGTACTTGGCTTTGGTAAAGTAGCTTTTCACTAATTTCAATTTTATTTTCATATGGTGCTGTGTGTATTGTGCATTCCAAGAGTAGCATATGGTGAAGGTGAGACAACTTTGGATTGCGTTGTGACTGTAGGCCTCAGTCATTCTCTTAATTGGTCATCTCTCCCTCTGTGTTATTACTCGTGTTTACCATCTTTTGTCCCTAGGATATTTCTCATATTTTCGGCAGATCATCATATTGGTACCCTGGTACTGTGGTCTGTCCCCGGGTCAAGAGCACCTAATCTTCTGCAATCTGACAGGAGGAGGATAAAGAGGGCCATAGTTCCTCTCACACGAACTTTAGTTGCTGAATTGGGACCTCAGCAGCAGTTCTCGTCACCAGTTGACACCTCGCACCCCTACACGTCGGTCAGAGATGATGATATTTACATTGGTAGGGAATTAGCCTTCTTTTTCAGAGCACAAAAGTTCGCTAATTCTGTAAGTATCATATTCATTTCAGTGGGAAAAACTTGCTTATGTCCTATAGAGACTCGGCAAGGTATGCCTACATTCTTGGACTACCTAATTCACTTTTGAGGCAATTAACTGTTTAATTTGTTTTAGAATCTCAGTTTCGCTTATTTAGTAGGATTTTCTTGCCCTTATCCTCTTACATTGAGTACCGGGTACAAGATTTCCTGCGACCTTGATTTATTAATCATTTATCATCTTGAAATTCACATTAATTGTTAAAGATTCCACAGGATAGGTACCAGTTGCCACGTTGTCCTGTTTCTGACATTCACCATATCACAACAGTATATTCGTTGTGCATTTATTTGCTAATTTCAACATGTTTCGTCTCCAAGCTTTCCGTGCAAATCCAGCAGGTGAAATAGGGACCTTAAGTCGTGCTAAGAGACTGAATTACAAACTCTTGCACATGAGTATCAACTAGAAGTTCCCTACCAAGCCAACAAAAATGAACTACATAACCTGTTACTGGATCATCTCTTAGAGGAAGGTAAGATTAACTCTGAAACTCACGAAACTTACTTTATTGCAGATAAACCTGATTTGGCAACGATGAAACTCAAACTAGAAATTGCCAAGATCGAACGAGAGCAGCAAAAGGAAGCAGCTGCCATACGAAAGGAAGAACAGGAACGTGCAATCGCCCTCAAGGAACGTGAGCTTGCAATACTCCGTGAAAGTGAGTGAATTCAACTTGAAACAAAACAACGCCACCTGGAGATGCAACGCGAGCATGACAAACAACAAGCAGTTCTGGCTATGGAATGTCGTCAACAAGAATTCGCGTTGGAAACTACACACCTCGCTCAACGCCAGCAAGCTACCGCCAGTCTTCCTGTCACTTTCAATATCTCACATGCAAGTAAGTTAATGCCACCATTCGTAGAGACAGAAGTTGATGTATTTTTCACCACCTTTGAGACCCTTGCTAATTAACTTAGTTGGCCTGCCGACCAATGGGCAACCCTTCTCAGAGTACATCTCACAGGTAGAGCTGCAGTTACACTCAGTACTTTGGCGTCTGAGAATGACTACCAGACTCTGAAACAAGCAGTGTTGGACGCCTACCTTCTCTCCACCGAAAGCTATCTAAGAAAATTCCGTGACCACCTGAAAGCAAGTACCACTACCTTTCTCGAATTTGCTAATACCAAAAGGAGATATTTTATGAAATGGCTGGAAGCAGCACATGTCTCTACCTTTGCAGAACTCGTCAACCTCATACTAGTTGAAGAATTCTTGAGGCGTGTGCCGCCTCCTGTCCGTTTATATTTAGCAGATAAAGAGGAGACCGACTACCTAAAGTGTGCTAAGTCGGCTGACACTTACAGCCTCATCCACCGGCTGACACCAGAACCACCTTCCAGTAAGAAGTCTTGGTACAGTTACGAGAAAGTGAGTACCGATCAAGCTGGCTCGCAATTGTACTGTAAGTATTGTAGACTCTATGGACATACCATAGATAAATGTGGTAAGTCTCAATACAAAGGTAATACTGAATCAACTAAACCCAAACAGACTCCTCCTAAGTCCGGTAAGCCTGTGATGAATGTTGGTGTTCATGTTAATGATCTTTCTCTTTTCAGTAAACACCTGTATACTGGAACTGTCTCTGCCAACGGTTCAAATCCGGAGGGACGTTTCAAACTGAAGATCTTGAGGGACACAGCGGCTCTTCAATCAATTATTTTGAAATCAGCTGTGCCCAATATCGCCTACACCGGAGAAACTGTCTTCATCACTGACCTCACTGCTACCACTCCTTATCCTCTCGCCAGAGTCCACCTGGATTGTCCCTTCGTGACCGGAGAAGTCCAAGTCGCCATCAGGGAAAAGCCTTTTCCCATGCCTGGAGTGCAACTTCTCCTGGGCAACGACTTGGCAGAAGACCTGCAACCGACCAACCTGATCGTCATGGACAAACCCCAGGTGTGTACCTCTGTAATGGATAATCCCATCTTTGAATATGTTCCAGCAAAGGTTCAAGAGAGTGATGAAGTTTCTCCTCCGGTTTTAGTGACCACTCGTGCACAAGCTGCACGACCACAGCCAGCTGACTCTACTGCTACCGCTGTCCCTCAAGACCCTCAGAAACTACCCCCGAATCTGACCAAGTTGGAGTTCCGTAAGTTACAGAGGGAAGATCTTACCTTAACACCATTATTTTTCCAGGCTGAGACTAAACCTGACAGTACTCCTGGGTTCTTCCTCGAGAACGAGGTGCTCTACCGCAGATATAGACCCAGTAAACTGAAGGAGGACGATTGGGCCAACGTCGAACAACTAGTGATTCCTGCCGGCCTGCGGCCCACTATTCTACACCTGGCCCACCTCACAATACGGATTTAACAAGACCTACCATGGAATCCGTCAAGACTACTACTGGCCAGGTATGGTAAATAGCGTCAAACAGTACGTCAAACAGTGTCATACATGTCAGATGGCAGGTAAATCGAACATCTCTATCCCCAGAGCAACACTGACTCCCATACAGGTGCCTGCGGAACCTTTCCACAGACTTATTATAGACTGTGTTGGTCCTTTACCTCGGACCAGCTCAGGTAACGCCTATATCCTAACCATCCTGTGTCCTACCACCAGATTCCCCATAGCAGTTCCAGTCAAGAACATTACGGCTGCTACGGTTGTGAAACACTTATTGAAGATATTCACCCAGTATGGATTTCCAAGGGAGGTTCAGAGCGACTGTGGCACCAACTTCACCAGTGATCTCTTCAAGAGGACACTGGAAGAGTTCAACATCAAACAGATATTGTCCAGCCCCTATCATCCTGCTTCACAGGGTTCTCTTGAGCATAGTCATCAGACTATTAAAGCACTCATGAAGAAGTTTTGCAATGAAACCTCTAAGGATTGGGATAAGCAAATTGATTTTATTATGTGCATCTATAGAAGTCTTCCCAATGAGTATCTAGGAGTATCTCCTTATGAGATGCTCTTCGGACGTAAGTGCCGTACTCCTCTCAAAGCTTTCAAAGACTCTCTACGTGATGCCACCTTCAGTGAGCATCAGAATGTGCCCCAGTTTCTTCAAAACCTACAACACATTCTAGAGAGGGTGCATAATTTTGTCAAAGATAATCTATTGAAAACACAGGAGAAGATGAAGACTCATTACGACCAGACCAGCAAAGTAAGGAAATTTAAACCGGGAGACTTCGTGCTTGCCTATTTCCCTATCCCAGGTTCTCCTTTGCAAAACAGGTTTTCAGGACCCTACCGCATCAAGGAGTGCAGAATCAACCACAACTACGTTCTAGAGACTCCAGATAGGCGGCGGAAAACCCAGTTGTGCCACGTCAACCTCCTGAAGCTATATAACGGTACTCCTCCCACTGTCGTGATAACATATTCTTCCTTTAAAGGTCCATACATCCACAGCGAGACCTTCCCTGCTTCTCCTCCCGAAAGCACTGACACTGAGTCAGCGCTTTCCAATTCGGAAATCCTAACTGATCTTCATAATTATTTTCAGGACAATCATAGTGCACCTCTCATCAAAATCTTCAAAGAACATCAGGAGTTGTTCCGAGATGATCCACAAGAGTGTAATGTTACCCAGTACGACATACAACTGCTCCCCGACACCCGGCCGATTCGTCAACCCTTCTATCGAATCAGCCCTAGCAAGAAGGAAGTCATGCGTGCTGAGGTGCAGTACCTCTTGGATCATGGACTGGCTACACCTTGTGAGTCCCCCTGGGCCTCACCCTGTATCTTGGTGCCAAAGCCCCAAGGTAAGGTTAGACTTTGCACGGATTACCGTAAATTAAATAATGTGACTGTCAAGGATGCATACCCCTTGCCACGGATAGATGACATCCTTGACGCCATTGGTAATGCCCGGTACTTGTCCCAAGTGGACTTGCTCAAGGGGTATTATCAAGTGTGTTTAACAGAGCGAGCCAAAGAAATATCTGCCTTTATCACTCCCTTTGGACTTTTCAGGTATGAACGCCTTCCTTTCGGACTATGTAATGCCCCGACCACCTTTCAGAGAGCTGTCAACCGCGTCATCCAGGGCTTGGATAACACCTACGCCTATTTGGATGATATCGTTGTAGCATCCAACACCTGGAGCGAACATCTGCTCCAGCTGCAACGACTGTTCGCCAAGCTTTTGACAGCCGGCCTCACCATCAACCTGGGCAAGTCCACATTTGCCAAAGGTAAAGTGCGTTATCTGGGTCATGTAATAGGGAGTGGCAGCCTAGCTCCGTTAAACACACACACTCAAGCCATCAAGCATTATCCACAGCCTACCACCAGGAAGCAGCTCCTGCGCTTCCTTGGTCTTGCCTCCTACTACCGTAGGTTTGTGAAGAATTTTAGTACGGTAGCAACACCATTAATCACTTTAACCAGTCCCAAGCAACGGTATAATTGGACCATGCAGCAAACCGTTGCTTTCGAACAACTCAAATTCCTCCTCTGTTCTAATCCTATTCTCGCCTCGCCAGATATCACCAAGCCTTTCATCCTTCATCTCGACGCCAGTGGTAGCCGCATCGGGGGTGTCCTGATGCAGCAACGAGGCGAGGAGGTTCTACCTGTCAGCTACTACAGCTACAAGTTGAAGCCCCACCAGAGGAACTACAGCACTATCGAGAAGGAGCTACTCTCCATCGTCCTGAATCTCCAGCACTTTGCTCCATACCTACAAGGTGCCAGGTCTAACACCATCTACTCAGACCACAATCCTCTCCGCTTCTTACATCAAGCCCAATTCAATAACCAACGTCTTCTACGATGGGCTTTATATCTGCAAGATTTCAACCTGGAGATCCGCTATATCAAGGGTTCTGACAACATCATAGCCGACGCCCTCTCCAGAGTCTATGAAGGTAGAAGCAACTCCAACTATCACTCTACCACATGAAGACGTAACTTCTTCCAGAACCGCAGGCTTCGGGAAGAGTTTGACGATAATCTCTTTCAAGAGAGATTGAGCCTGCTCTTCCTACAACATTTACGTCATTCAAGTACAAGATACTATATTGAAGATACGTCCACCAGTATCGCCAAACGTTTTGCCCAGGAAGCAAAGCGTACCTTGCACCACCAGACACAACCGGCTCCCGCCCGCCGTCAAACCAGCAAACTAACTCATTCTCCGCCTGCCTGTTCCTGATTGGCTGGTGTGTCGCCGCAACTGCACTAACGCCACTACCCGAGTCGACGTCTGGGCCAGCAGCACGCCGTACTCCTCAATATCCCTGTGCTCCTTGGAGTTGACATCTCTCTATAGTAGACTAAGCTCTGGCTGTCGTGTACTAAGGGAGGTGGCAGCTTGAAGCCAGTATTCTCAGCACCTGATTTGATTTATATTACCTGCACTTTATTGTCTTAGAGTAAATTTTTACTGCCATTAATTATTCATGTTTTGTTTGTTGACTTGTTTTGAATTTTACGTAAGCCAAGAGATTGTCTTTATTCAGATCTTGTTTTCTAGAGTAATTAAAATTTTATTGTTTATACTTGTTTTGTGTGTCTTCCATTACCTTACCACAGACAAAAGGGCAAACAATTTTTTTTCTGTAATGTGATGAGGCCCTGCCCCCAGCTATTGAAACAGCCGAACACCACGCTTTACCGTCACTATATATATATATATATATTATATATATTATATATATTATATATATTATATATATATATTATATATATATATATATATATATATATAGTCGTACCTAGTAGCCAGAACGCACTTCTCAGCCTACTATGCAAGGCCCGATTTGCTTAATAAGCCAAGTTTTCATGAATAATTGTTTTTCGACTACCTAACCTAACCTGACTTTTTCGGCCACCTAACCTAACCTAACCTATTAAGATAGGTTAGGTTAGGTAGGGTTGGTTAGGTTCGGTCATATATCTACATTAATTTTTGCTCAAATAAAAAAATTGACCTCATACATAATGAAATGGGTAGCTTTATCATTTCATAAGAATAAAAAATAGAGAAAATATATTAATTCATGAAAACTTGGCTTATTAGGCAAATCGGGCCTTGCATAGTAGGCTGAGAAGTGCGTTCTGGCTACTAGGTACGACATATATATATATATATATATATAATATATATATATATACATAAACATTCCATAGTGCACATATTAAACAGTAGAGACTCTGCTCCAAACATGGAAAGACCTGATGAGATAATATCTCAGCCCATCTTAACATCTTCAGGGAACCATGTCGGATGATAATAGCGGGTTATTCAAATGCAGGGAAATCATTTTTATGCAACAAACTCATGCACAAGTACCATGAAACATTCGCTCGAATAATTATATGCGGTGGGGGATATTCCGAGTTGATGAACAATCCACAAATTAATAGAAAAATTATTGCTCATTCGAGCATTATTGATCCTTTGGATGAGCAAATGGATAATTCCCCAATGCTGATAATAATCGACGATCTCTTTACTGAAAGCGCAAATTCAAAAATTGTTTCTGATATTTTCACCAGGGGGCGTCATCATAACATCTCTGCCATATTGATCACGCAAAATATATTTTTCCCTGGAAAATATTCTAGGAACATAAGCCTAAATGCCTCGCATTTCTTATTAGTCAAATCAAGAGATCTTTCTCAAATTGAGACTTTGGGACGTCAAATATTTGGGAAACAGGATTCAAAGAAATTTCTAGAAATATATAAAAAGGTCATAGCCAAACCCTATGGTTATTTATTTGTAGATCTGGGTCAAGCACACCCGCCAGCATAACTTTGCGCGGGAATATTGTCGAAGAGAAACCATTTGAAATAGTTTATCAATGGTGAGCAAGAAACAGCAAATACTCGATCGAGTTATAATGATCCTACTTCCACTGGGGGATTTGGAGGCGTGCAGAGATTATATAAAGCAGCTAAATTACTTAATTCTGACATAACACTGGCCGATGTGAAAGATTACTTAAAATCCTCAGATGCATATATGCTGCATTATTTATAACCTAGAAAATTCGCGCATCGACGAGTTTTGAGTCCTAAACCACGGGTTTATGTGTCTATTGATCTAGCAGAAATGGGGAAGTTGGCAGGATGAATAATGGCATCAAATATCTGCTTGTTTGTGTGGACATATACTCCAGGTTTGCTCAAATAGTGCCGCTAACTAGTAAAGACGCGAACATTGTGTGTAGGGCACTAAAATCTATACTAGACACACCTCACTCGCGCGGGGTGCGGAAAATTAATTCAGATCGCGGGGAATTTTACAACGCGCGTGTGAAAAAGATGTTGGCCTCTAAGATATTGTGCTGTATAGTGTATTTTCTCAGGAAACAAAAGCATCCATAGCCGAAAGATTCATACACTTTGAAAACTAAGCTTTACAAGTATATGACTTCGCACAACACATTGAAATATATAGGGGTGCTGCCTGACGTTGTAAAAACATATAATGTCTCGCCTCACCGAGGGTTGGGGGGCAGAACCCCAGAGAGGTGCATGCTTTAACAAAACCAAGAGAGATTGTAAATCTATTTAACTTAATGTATAAAAACCCAGGCAAAACATCGCGGGGCATCATTCCACAGCTGAAGGTTGGCGAAACAGTACGCATTACTTTATCTGATCGCGTTTCGAAATTTAAAAAAGGTTTCAAACAGCAGAATACGCGAGAAATCTTCACAATCGCGCGAGTGGACAATAGCCAGAGGGTCCCTTTATACTATTTGAAAGATTTGAACGGGGCAATATTGACGGGGGTTTTATAGACAGGAACTAACCCTCACCCATTTGCCCGCCGCCTTCAATATTGAAAAGGTTTTGAGCAAGAGAGAAGTCGACGGTCAGTTGCAATATAAAGTCAGATACGAGGGTTACGATCAATCATTCGACCAATGGGTCGACGCCGATGAATTACTGAAACTATGAAGGAGCCTTTAGTTCAGAAATACTGGGATCTGATAAGACTATTAGCCGGTCTTAAGTACTCTAGCAGAAAGAAATTAATTGAAAAATTCAAAAAGCCACACATAAATTGCCTATCAGAAATATTTAAAAATCTTTTAAGAAATAAATTGCCCGTGCCTAGCAAAGTTTTAAAAAAATGAAAAAATATAGTTCATTAATTCGTGTGGTAGCTTGCAAAAAACCTTCCATGGCAATTAAAAAAAAATATTAACTAGCAAACGGGGTGGTAATATCCTATCTATTCTCCTTCCCATTGCCGTTAATCTGTTGTCGCGTTTATTTACCAAATGAGAGAGTATTATTTAGTCCCGCGGAAAATAATGGACGAGCGAGTGCCGTCCCCTTTGCCGACAGTGCCAGAGATACCGATGCCAACGCCCCCGCAACAGACGACTGAGCACGCCCAGCCCGAAAGATCTAATCCTACTGTATGCATCTGATAAATCTGAGATTAAAAGCGATACATCACGAATATGCAAGGGCACTTTTAAAATATTTCGACGAGAGTGGGCTCGTTAAATGGGACGTTAATGGCAATATAATGAGTCCTGTGGCTGGTTTGCATATAATTAATGATATTATATATGGGATGACAGTCCACAATGCTTTATTTGCCCCTACAAAACTACCTCTAGCAAAATTATTTTTTAATGTGGCTTCAATCCCTATGGATCTATTTAGAAATGCCGCAGCTCGCAGACAGGTTAACGATGAGGGAATTAACAGGAGCCAGGGCGTGCTGGCTCGACCTCTGACCTCCCCCTAAGCGGGCCAAGGTCGGTGGTCGCGGGGATCGGGTCGCCCCCTCGTGGTTGGCATATTAAAAACAAATTACGGCGATTTGAACATTTATTCATTGCCCACCTGTGACCTGGTACTGTCGCCAGAATGGACACTCACATCATATACGCGACCAACGTTGCCAATGCAGATCTGTACAACATTCCCAGCTCTTTTTCAAATCGCTTGTATAAGGAATTAAATTTGAATCCCAAGCGCGCCTATGAAATGTGTTTACAGAAATTATTGCTCCCCACATCTCATTACGTGATTATGAAAGACGATCTAGAGAGTTATGTGAGGGTTGGTTTAATATGTACCAATGTACAAATGACGGGCTTTAAACACACCTATTCGAAGTTTTTACTGAAAAACAACATTTTGGCAGGTAGCATAAAGGAAATTAATAATGCAATTAACAATGAAATAGCCAATATACTCAAACAAGGAATTGAGCTTTATAGATAAAGCTTATAAAAAGCTGTATCCAAAATACGGACGACGTATATAAAATACGATTCAAGCTATAATCACAATAAATTTAATGCCGTATACAGCGATGCCATAATGTCGCAGTTCCAAAGACCAGGTGAAGAGGTATATAATATGGTTTGCCGAATTTCGCTATCGTTCGGGCGTGCGATCGGGAAGGTAAAGGCGCCGAGACAGGTGAGGATTATGTCATATATTTAATCAGGGGTATATATGAGACCGGCAAGGAAACCGATTTGTGTGTCTACCCACCGCAGCCGAGAGGAATGATGGATAATTTGTGTATTTATTGCGACAAAATTATGCCTACGAGTTACGGTGATCAGTTCAATATACTGGATGTTGTCTCTTTAAATGGGAGTGACGGTGGCAATAAGAAGTTATATAAACCTCTGAACACTTCAATTTCGACAGTGTGAGCATTACAATGACCGATCAAGAAGGCAATCCTATTTATTTCGATGCGCGAGGCTGCACGATTGCATATAAGGCCGACTTTGGGGGTTATATAATTGAGCGTTGAAGCCTATAATCTTCATTACCTCGCATCTAGTTGCAAAATGCGCGTCGATTTTACCCCGCCGTCGGTGGAGGAGTTATTAATACTCCTAACGCCCCCGTTTCCGGAGGAGGGGGCGGTTTAGGGGACGTCCGCATTTTTAACAGTACTAGGCGTCATGTGCGAGGGGGTGGGATTTTTAGTTTCATAACTGGACTGGCGAAGCGAGCGGCACCATTCTTGATGAGAACCTTGGCCCCTGCCGCATTGAGTATGGGCCAGGATGTCATGCAAGACATAAACTGCGGCGAACGCACATTGAAACAGTCGCTCAAACATAGAGGCCTAGAAACATTAAAACATGTTGGGAAGCAAATTGCGGGCGGGCGGGTCGTTAAGAAAAAAAAAAGGAACAGAAGGATTAAGACAAAAAAAAAAAAAAGCAAAACAAGAAATTTGTTCAGGAAAATCGACGGAGGGAAATATATAATATACGTGTTTGCTTAAAAATTGAATCACTCTCGAAACAACTATTGCAAGATAGCATGGCGGGGCTACAAGTACCACTGGGGAATTATGCCGCTGCAATAACCGACGCCTTTCCCAAGCCGTTCTCCGCTAGGATGGTAGAGGCTACTATAGCCTCGCGTCAAACTATTGATGTTTTGCAGTAAATACTGGG
The DNA here is from genome assembly GCF_040958095.1 of Procambarus clarkii. Classification (NCBI taxonomy): domain Eukaryota; kingdom Metazoa; phylum Arthropoda; class Malacostraca; order Decapoda; family Cambaridae; genus Procambarus; species Procambarus clarkii. Next base: position 28,743,826 of record NC_091161.1, on the reverse strand, counting down.
GGCAATAAATTTAGAGATAGGTATCTTGAATTTAACATTAAAGGCGTGAATGGCCACTTTCTAGATATGTCGTCATTGGCTTTGGAACTATCGCTAGCAGTAACGGGCGAAGATGGAGCTAGTGCGATAGGGGATACAGAAAATGTAACAATTAGTAATGGTCTATCACAGACTTTATTCAAATCATAGTAGTGTATTTCAATGAGACTGTGGTCGAAACTAGCTCTCTATTCTCATACTGGAGTTATATAAAGCTGCTGACTACTATTTCGGGTGCGAAGCTGAGAGATATCGGAAACTAGCGCATTTCTTTAAAGGTAATGACCCCAGCAGATTTTCCGACGAATATTTTGCTGCAATGACTGAGGAAAGGAGCAGCAAATGACTGAGATGAAAACTACGGGTGTGCGCACATGCTTTAAATTATTGGCGGATGTTACTACAATTAGCGAATACATTCTGGATAATGTGGATGTGCGCATTCGCCTCGAACTGAACCCGGATAAATGGATTATTCATAGCGAAAGGGATAATGCAAACTTTAAATACCATATTAAGATGGCGAGGTTGTGGATAGATTGCATAATGCCATACCCGGCCGGCTTAACGGCCAATAATAAGGCATTGATACAAAATAACACCCGATAACATATACGTTTAACAAAACCCTATTAAAGACTTATAAACTGGGCACAGGACAGCGGACAATTACAATGGATCAGCCCTGGGGAACTGTAGTTCCTGAGCGTTTATACATGATTATCGTAGATATGGAGGCAATGTCAGGAGGCTATGCCCAGAACCCGTTATATTTTGAGAATTGTCAGCTCACGAGTGTATTTATAACTCTGAATAGCACTACTTTATTTAATATTGCTTGCACTTTTCCACACAACTGCGCAAAATTATATTATACGACGCTACAAGCTTTAGGTATCGATAATGCCCACACGCTATCCTATGACGCATTTGTTAACGGTGGCACTATACTGGCTTTCAATTTACAGCCCGAAACTATAAAGGACGCAATGCCCCTGGAAGTGTCTGGTAACCTGAGAATTAGTCTAGAATTTAAAATACCTGTGGTGGTAAATAAAGTCATTTTGCTTTATGGTGGCACCACTGGCATCCTGAAAATTAATGCGGAACGCCGAATAGTCTGTGATACGAGAGCGTAAAGCTATGAATTGTCTTGAAATTAACGAAGCGCTGAACGGGGTGTTGGGTCGGGAGGTGCAATATCTGGGATGTTATCTCGCCAATGATGCAAGAAAAATTTTGAAAAAGATCTATGACCATCCTGTGGTATTTATAATTAATACACTAGACGCAGCATCTGCAGATACAATGGGTCATTGGGTTACATTTTGTATAGCCAAAGCAATGACTAAGACAGAAATTGTCATACTGGATAGTTTTGGAAACCCGAGAATTGAAACGTATTCGAAATATTTTAAGGTTATATTGAATAGCTTTGAAAAATATGATTTGCACATATTCAATGACAGAATACAGCAGTTGGAAACTTATTTCTGCGGGAACTATGCGTTATACTTCACCTACTATTTATCCCATCTAGGGGTGGGAAAAGCGCTTCGGAAATTTGCGCAGGATTTTAAATATGAACACAGCAAAAATGACTGCTTTGGTGAAATTTACGTATGATAACCTGAATATGCCGCTCTGTCAAACAACATTTTGCCTGAGAGAGGATTCCCAGGAGACGTGCAATAACCTGTGTGAGCAAGTGACCTAGCTTGCCTGAGGGGGGGGGGAGGTAGAGGTTTTTAGGGGTATTTATATAAGCCCAGTCCTAAGGCCCATTGAGTTAACTTGCCCACCGACGAACGCCCTTCTTAGTCCTGGTCATCATTAGAAGCCCACAAGCGAAGTTTTTGAAAATGGAATTTGCCCGTGGTGAGTTTTTTTTATTGTTTTTTTAACAAACTCTGAAATAGGTGAGAACGTGTGTGTGTGTTTGTTTATGTTTCTTGTTGGTGAATATAAATTTTATTAATGATTTTTTTTTTATTTGCAGAATTGTTGAACGGCTGCTCAAAAATTGAGGTGACTGGTGGGATCAATTTCAACTTTGGGACTGCTCTCATCCTGCCAGCTGGGGTGACGTCCCATGATGTAGTGGATATATTGAAGAGTAGTGGTGTTGCCAATGTTCGGCCGATGTGTCAAGCCCCCAAAACTTCATCAACTGCACCTACGACCTCGCCTGAGACTACGAAGATGCCGGGGCCAGTGCCAGATGTCGTTGTGGCCACTATGCACCCCAAGCCGACCGTGCCCATGCCCCTGCCTGAGACGCGGCCGGCGCCAGAGTCCCGCCCCGCTGCCCGCTTTGTTGTTGGCTCTATGGATTCGCCGGTGGTAGCAATGACTGCGGTGCCGACCCCGGCGGGGCCAGGGCCATTCCCAACAACGGCAAAAACAACAACAAGAACTGCAACAACTACAACGGCAGCAACAACAACAACAGAGCCCAAAGCTAAGAAGGCGGCGAAGAGTGGACAGATGGCTCTAAAAACGAAAGCAACAACAGAGCCCAAAGCTAAGAAGGTGGCGAAGAGTGGAGAGATAGCCCTAAAAACGAATGCTTCGACAGCGTCTTTGATGAAGGACATTGCAAAGCCAACAAGTCGCCCTGCAGAAGAGTGTAAAATCACCTGGGAACGGCCTGCACAGGGGCCCGCACCGGAGCCCTGTCGACTAGGCTATCTATGCGAGGCCGATGCAAGAGGACGTCGACGACGACCCCATATGATAAGAGGTCGAGCAACCGTGAGGCTTCCCCCCAGCCATCTACCTCGGGATATGTACCTCCAACAAGACGCCCAACCCGCCTCTCCCAGCGACCCTCCCGTGGGAGGCAGTTACCCACATTAGCGAGAGTGAAGACGAGGATGTCCGACAGACCCCCTAGAAATTGGCGACGGTGTGCCGCGTATCCCCTATGGCACCTAAGACACAAGAGCTGAACGCGGAGGACATATTGTCTTCGCAGACCTTTAATGCCGCGGTGGAACTCTTTAGTGAAAATCAATCGTTAGCCATGGAAGAGTTGGGCCTGGCTATGGTTGACATGTTTGCAACACAGTTCGAGCTGGTGGAGGGATTCGATGATGATGTCTCGGACCACTTCGAGTGTGGGCAGAGAAAATTCTATGAGCCCGACTATGTAGAGCCCACTCCAACCATGGACTTGGGTACGCCGACCATGCACGAAGCAGCTTTATTGCCCTCGGGCATCATACGCAAACTTAATTAAATTGAATGTATTGCAGTGTCATATTATTGCAGTTATGTGTATTGTAATGTTATGTTATGTATTTGTTGTAGTTTTTTGTTAAATAAAAAAGAACTAACGAAAATAAATAATGTTTTTATTTTACCGGTGGGGGGATATCTATAATACTGAATGAATGAATGAATGAATGAACGAATGAATTGTGTATTTTCTGATGTTTGCTCTTTCCTATGAAAAAAATATTTGATAATGTTCTTTCCTCTGAAATTAAACAAATACTAGTTTCCATATGTTTGGATGAAAAAAAACATGAAATAATAATACGTTGTTGTTTCCAGATCTTAATAATAAGCAAACTCCTGATCTTAATAATTAAACTAACCAGTGTTTGGAAATAAAATGGAACTTGCATATATTTTTTTTCTGTCAATTATCTTAGTTTCCCCCTTGACGAAAACGGGACTGGCCCGCCAGTGAAGATGTTTTCTGTGAAACGGAATCTAGAGAAAATGGAACATATATCTGGGGTAACTGATGCAAAAATATAACTCGAGTGTCTCATTTTATTTTTTACCTGATTATTGAAACCTTACCAAATGTAAAGAAACCCTTTATTTCAGATACACTTCTCAGCAGGAATTAAAAAAAAACATATTGTATTTACATAAAAAATCACACGCACACATATACTAGTGCCATTAAAATACTAAAAAAACTGTTATATTCCTTTCACCAGTGTATTTTTTGGTTTGAATCTTTGAACATTAACCCTCTGTACCTTTCATAAATAGGGACCCCCTTCTTGATGCCTTAGACTCATCTTAAAAGCTCGAGACAAAAAGTGAAAAATCAGGTTAGGATAGGGCACCAGTTCCTCAGGTACACCCTGGGTGGTGGGTCCTGGGGACCCCTGGAGGAACGGACCACCACCCCACCCCGCCAGCCAGTCAGGTGCGCGCCGAGAGCGTCCTGACCCGACCACTTTAAAAGTTTTTTTACGATTTGGCCCGCCGGGGTCGAGTCGGCAGTCTTACCTGGGACGCGGTCGGGTCAAGATACCTGCTCCGCACCTTCCCCCTCCCCTCCTCCCATGCTGGGTACTGAGATGGAGACTCGGTCACCAGTAGAACTGGCTACTTCCCACGGAGATATTAACATGGACTCAAAGCAGCCAGTCAGACGAGGAGGGCGTGTTTCAAGAAGTTCTGACAAGGAATAAGAAGAAACGCAGAAGACAGGAGGCAAGGCGTAGTGTGGACAGTAATACACTTAACGGAAACGACAAGAGAATGAAGAACGACGCCGAGACTGATGCAGACAAACGGACGGAACGATGTGAGGAAGGTGAGGGTCAGCGGAGATGGAGGCTTCTCTTCCCCGCCTCATGCACGTTGGCCTATCATCAGAAGCTGCTGTGGACCGTCACACTTGGAAGAGAACATCGCAAGTTCGAGCCCCTGCTGAAGGAAGGTGTAAACAGACCTTACTTAACGGTAGGTTCTATGGAGGCAGTGAAGTTTCTTAGCCAGCAAGGATATGATGGAATTGTTATGGAAATACCGGAGGGGAACGAGAAGCTGACAAAGGTAATTATTTACAAATACCCTCAGATTCTAGACCCCGAGTTCATCCTCGACGACCAACGATTTGTGTGGGCCAAGCGTCACCTTATTAAAGGTGAAGCTAGGAGTCAGGTGGTGGCTCTAGTGAGAGGTGAAGTACCCGAGAAAGTGTTCATCACCGGGGCTGGCTACAGGCATGTAGCAAAGTATGTGGAAGAGCCCATAATATGCCTGAAATGCTGCAGATGGGGGCACAAATCCTGGAGCTGTCAAAATGATCCACGATGTCGTTTCTGCAGAAAGTCTCACCTCTCTAATGTGTGTAGAAGCAGACTTAATCTGGGGGAGAAAATAGTTCCCAGATGCTGCAACTGTGGAGGTGTTCACAATGCCAGCTCGGCTGTGTGTAGCAAGAGGCCGAGTATGGATGTTCCCCGGCCGGTGAATGTTACAGAGCAAGCAAGAGCTCTTACCCAGACACCGGGAGCACAGCAAAACAGTCTGCCCCAAACAGTGCCAGTGAACCGGACGAATGCGTGGGTAAAGGAGTCACCTTTACTTAGGCAGGCTCCAGCAACAAGCAGCCACGCCACCACTCAGGACTCCGGCAGGGACAGTGTAACGGTGAGTGAAGTGGCTACTGTGGCTCAGAAAGAGGGCCATAATGATACGGTCAAGGAAGTGTGGGCTGAACTTAGAAAAGTTGGTGAGTTCCTCCGACATCTTGGGCAGAGAATCGAGTCCATCGAGGCGAAATTGAACGTTCAGGAGGTCAAGGAAAATCACAAAACGGTGAAGGATAATCAGGATATAGTGGTTGAGGACAAGAATGAAATATTGAATGATGAAATGAAGGAAAGTGAAGTGTGTGTGAATGATGATAGTCGTAGTGAAAGGAAGAACCCTATAATTACACATAAAATGAAGGAATCATTTGGGCCAATAATGGACGTCACAGGGCTGAAAAAATCTCTTGAGAATCGCAATGTCGCTTTTACTGGTGAACTTGGGAGGAGGTGGGAGATTTTATACAAGGTATGGCTATCATTTAGTGAACTTATTGGGGATGACTTAAACAGTGAATTGATTAATAATGGATCACCCTAGACTGAAAGTGTTGTCATGGAATGTTAATGGTTTAAGAAACAGAGTTACAGATGTTCATTGTTATGTGATGGGAAATGATATTGATGTTGTAGCTCTCCAGGAGACAGGGGATAGGAATGAAGGATTATTGAAATTAAATGGTTATAAAGGGTTTAACCTCTTCGCCGCAAATAACGTCAGAGGCACGTCGATTTATGTTAAGAACTCCATACCAGCAGAGTTAGTAGAACCGCCATCAAAAACGCAAGGTATAGAGAGTGTGTTAAATTATCATTAAGGGAAGGGGAATTTATTGTAGTTAATTTGTATGTATCCAGGAACTGCTTCGACGCTAACTATTTACCTGACTGCATTTATACTAATCCTTCACTGGTCATTGGGGACCTTAATGCTCGGCACACAAGCCTTGGGACAGCGGGTGGTATTAATGCTAATGGGGTCAAGTGGTTACAGTTTCTACAAGATCATCCAGATACCTGTCTCTTGGGAAACAATGAACCAACTCACATCAGGGGAGGACGGCTTGACTATGCCTGCGTTTTAAACTCTCAGGGGATTATGGGGGAGGCTCGGGTTGTTCGGGACCTACTTAGTGACCACTTTGCCTTGAACGTGGAACTACCACTGGGGAAAAAACAAGTCCACTTTCAAAGGAAAAGGCTACATATTAATAAAGATATGAAAAATTATTTTATTCAAAATATGGGAGATTGGTATCAACATTACATGCCGCTCTGGGTTGATAGTTTTTACGAGGACATGGTCGAGAACAGAGAAATTAGTACAGAGGGAAAATAACGGGGGAAAGGGAAGCAAGACGCATGGACCTAAGAAATTTAAATATTCCAATGATCAGCAAGTCAAGGGGTGGGAGAGAATGCTACGGAGTGCACAAAGAATGGTTAAAATATGGAATGAGGGATGAAGAGAAAAATACAATGTTGGAAGTGGCTAGGGAATGTAGTCAGGTGAGGAAGGAGGCGCGGGACAGATACTGGCAAGACTTTGCTCAGTCCATTGGTAATACTAAGAACCTGAAAGACATATGGAGAGCAGTAAACAAAGTCAGGGGTTGTAAGACCAAATTCATTGCTCATTCAGATCCAGGGAAAGTTGCTAATGAGTTAGTAGATAAATGGGCAAGTGCTGCTGGTATGGAGTCCTTACCTGCAGACACGAGAGTCACCATTGAGTCATGGGAAAATATTAGAAATGGAGTAACTTTATGTGCCTTAAATACAAGATCTATAACATGCACTGAGATAACTCACGATGCGCTACTGGATGCTATAAAAAGTGGCAGCTCTACTGCTCCGGGGAAAGATGGAGTAACGTATGACATAATTATTTAGCCGGTATGAAACCTAGTCCCTTACTTGATTTGTTTAATATGAGTTATAGAGAGGGAAAGTTACCAAGAAAATGGAAAGAGGGTGTCATCATTCCTATCCCTAAGTCTAACGGAGGCTACAGACCTGTCTCCTTAATATCCTGCTTTTGTAAAATGATGGAAAGGATTTTGTTAAATAGGCTACTCTACCTTGTAGGTGATAACATGTCCAGTAATCTCTGTGGTTTTATCAAAGGCAAAAGTACTGCGGATTGTCTCTTAAAGTGTTTGTCTAATGTGGATGACAATTGTAGAGTTTTTGTTGATCTACAAGGAGCATTTGATAAAGCCAATGGGGAAGTAATCTTATACGAATTAGCCAATCTGGGAATAACAGGGAGATTGCTACACTGGATAAGGGATTATCTACAAGGCAGAAAAGGTCAGGTGTATTACCAGGGTCTGAGGAACGGAGGTTTCAGTTAGGTACCCCACAAGGGGGAGTATTAAGTCCCACCTTATTCAATGTATTAATGAACAGATTAGCATCAGAGATGTATCCTCCAGGGGTCACGACGATCATATATGCTGATGACATTCTTATACAAGGCACTTCTGGGAACAAAATTCAAACTGCTCTTAACATACTTGGTACAACCTGTCACAAGTTAGGCTTAGTTATAAATGCAGATAAAACCAAATACGAGTATAGGAAACGAAGAAATATAACACTTACTCTAAATGGTGTGGAACTGAGCCGTGTTCAGAAGTACAAGTATCTGGGCATGTATGTTGGATACACATGTGAGAGTAAAAATGCTGAAATAAATCATATCAGCACCTTATGTAAAGCCCGTCTGCATCCTCTGAAAGCACTGGCTTTTTCTGTTAAAGGTGTTGGGGTACCTATCTTGCGGATGTTATACATAAGTACTGTTCGGTCCCTGATAGACTACGCAGCACCCGTATTCTCTTACACAGGCCAAGGCAGAATTCAAAAAATAGAGCTGATACAGAACGAGGCTATGAGGATTATTCTTGGATGTCAAAGAAATGCAATGATTGAAATAATGAGAATGGAATTAAATTTACAGAGCGTGTGTGATAGAGTCCGTGACATTAACACTAGAGTATCTATTCGTTTCATGCGGAGAAAAGGAGGGGATAAGCTGTTTGAGAGCGTTCAGACCTGCCTGAGTGACGTACACACTTCCAGGAAACTGAGGGAGACACACTACACGAGGGGATTAGCTCATGACCTCAGGGAATACGACGTACTTGACTGCTGTAAACCCTCTCGACAGTGTAATATGTCTTCTCCCTGGAAAGTACAGAAAATAGACGTCGAAATTGTACCCCTCAAGGCGAAAAAGATTCATCATGAACCGGGACAATTACGGTGCTTGTATGGAAGCATGATATCTCGGTTACCAAGAGGCAACAGTTTACATGTATATTGCGACGGGTCGGTGGTGGAGGATGGCAGGGCCGGGTGTGGTGTCCTAATAAGGGATTATACGGAGTTTGGGACTGTGGACAGGATAATTGAACTCCGGCTTAGTAATTATATATCATCCACACAAGCTGAACTGCAGGCCATTCTGGCGTGTTTGGAGGAAGTACGTCATGACGACAAAAATGTTTTTGTATTTGTCGATAGCCGAGGAGCACTGGAGTCCTTAAACAGTCGAAACCCAGTCTTCATGTCTATAGTTGAGGACTGTAAGAGAAGAATAACTGAGATACAGCTGAAAGGTTATAGTGTGAAATTCATGTGGATTCCATCTCATGTTGGAATAGTGCTCAACGAGGTGGCGGATGACTTGGCCAAACGTGCCACATCAAAACCACAAGTTGACATTGAATGTGAATTCACAATGAAACAAATAAGAAGCAAAATCAGAAATATTCAGGCACAGGCGGGAGTGGAGAGGAGAGAGATAATGTATGAGAGTAGTCAAACCATGCAAC
>NC_091161.1:28717097-28729597 GCF_040958095.1 Procambarus clarkii | reverse complement strand
TTTAGACCACTATACGTGCTGTGCGAGATCTCGTCATCAGTATGACCCAGATTTTGCTAGTGGAAGCTAATAGATCAGCCATACATTTCATGTTCTCTCCTGAATCCATGTATGACACCTTCCTGTGGGGTGGGATATGTTGGATGAGCTGGTAGCTGTTTGTTTTTATCTACGCTGTATAACATTTCACACACAATAGGGTAGCAACACATTGTAATAAGCATAGATATATACAGCAAAAATAAACATTATACGAACCGAGTGAATTCGAACTGAAAGTGATTCAGTGCTTAGCTCACGAAAATCAGTGTTATTATTTTGAAAAAAATACAATTTTTTGTGGAAGCAGGTATTTTCTCTCCTGATTCCATGTATTACTAACCATCCTGTGAGATGGGAATATTAGATGAACTTATAGCAAGTTTTGTTTATTTACTCTTTGTAATCCATCATATAGACTTGGGTAACAGCACATTGCTGTGTATACATAAGCTTGTTAATAAAGGACAAAACAAGTATGCTGCCATGGCATGCAAACCCTGGTTGAAGAAATTCAAAACAAAACTAGAAAAGGTATTTATATAAAAAAAAACTGGTTCTTGAGCTAAAGGGACTGCGCTATGAAGGAAGAGTTGGACCTCATTATATTAGGAGAAAAATCTGGTAGGTATAATAAGGGTATACAAGGTACAAAGGGCAATTGAAAGAGATATGGAAACAACGGCTATATTAATGCCATAACTAAACTGGAAACATGGATCAGTTCACAGTAATCACATTATCGTGATACATCAATGAACACATCCACAGGACGGGATTTGTTACTTGATATATCAGGATAATGTGATTTTTCTCTGCATTGAAAGATGGGCGTCAGAGGTAGAACTACTGGACGACATAACCAGAGTGCATGGGGGCGAAATGTGTGAAACCCTAGTTTGGCTTCAGTGGAAACCTCGGGAATCCAAGTGGGAGTAGTTGTACCCCAGATTGCAATTCTTTTGACCATGTCGTGGCACAGTCAACTAGAGCGTGCCGGGAACACCCAGCCCATGGGTTCGAACCTTCAGCACGGTGCCTGTGGATTTGTTCATGGATTAATAACAGATGTCTGGTTGTTTTACATCTGAAGTTTCGTAATTGCGGGGAATTAACTAGAGGAAGTTTTCAATCATAAATCGACACAGTTTCCATGCCTAAACAAGGAAAAACAGCCCGTCCTCCAAACATCTCGTCGTCCTCTAGGTTCTGTTGGCGATTATTTGTATTTGTTATATGTGGGTGAAACATTTACAGCGTTATGGTTCGAACAAAATTCTTAAGTAAAGCACTTGGTCCGGAAGTGTTCGAGCGAAATCAGTTGCAAGTCGTGTAAACCGTTTTTCATTCATGAACAGGGGGTTTGGCAGGTGCATGGAACCACTTTTGGGTCTTTGTTTGGAGCTGCTGGATGTAAAGGACTTTGGTCGAGGACGGGTTGGGAAAAATAGTGGATCTACAGCATTAAACCACTGATCTAAATGTTGGGGCTAAAGAGCCGATTCTCAACCTCATAAGCCAGTTGAGTCTAGTACAATTAAACGAGTACTTCATCCAAAACTTAAAGCTTTGCCAGCAGATGCACAACATTCGTTCCTGCACGGTACAAGCCTCTGATAAACTGTCTGTCCTAGGAACATAATTCATGCAATTTAAATCTGTTATACACAATACTCTGAAGTCGTATCTTCATTAAGCAAGTTCTGAGCCTTGAGCTGCATATTGAGAAGATAAAATCAGTGAAGACTGTGGTGGATAACTTTGGGTTTTTATTAATTCCATTTACAAGTTTCCATTTTGAAGAATATACAATGCTGCGTGTCAGAAGCATTGTCTATGGTTCTATGATAACGATTCCAGTCTGCATTTATCTGTTGTCTACAAAGATAAAGGCAAACATTAACTGCATTCCTTCAACAGGAAGAACTGTTTTATTACTAACCCAATCATCGCATTTTCTATAATCCGTCTGTTAATATTGCTCCAAATAAATCACTGAGAAAGATTAATGAACTTTTTGTCCACGTTTCATGTTTTCAGAATATATTATTGCTTCGCTCCTTTTTAACCTCAAAATATTTTAATATGGCACAAATATTTTTTCTTAAATATTACATTCATTGTAAAGAGCATCATTATAGGCATCTTAACAACGAATGAGGTTATGACTCGCTCTGTTAAGGGCCCGGAGTCATGGTTATTTATTAAATGTTTTCAGAATTTTATTTAATTGCCATTTAGCCTTTATAACAATCATCTGGGAACACATGCCACCAGGGATTTGAAGGCCTGTTAATTCACCCCGGCCCCTTCATTCACCCCGGGCCCCTTCATTCACCCCGGGCCCCTTCATTCACCCCGGGCCCCTTCATTCACCCCGGCCACTTTGGAACCTGGTAGACAATGTGCGGTTTTTGGACAGTGTTCTATAGATTATCGATTTATTGTATTTTGACGGGGAGACATTTTAACTTATTAAAAACACTCCTTACTGACCTTGATTGTAAAGAACAAATGTGACCAAGCCGGCAAAGATGGATACCGTTCTGGTCTTTCTCTGCCCCCAGTGTTCGTCCTGTTTTACTCCAGACTTCCAGCTTCTTGTAGCTTTTCAGATGATCAGTGTTCACAACGCAGTTTGCACACCACTCAATGAAGATATTCCATATAATCGCCTGTGCTGGGCAGGCCCATGAAGCAAGCAAACTGTACTACCTGATCAAACCAAACTATGAAAAAGTCGACCTATTCCATCCCCGCCACCATCACAATCCAGTGAACATAGGCCCCATCCCCAGCCTTCCAAGCTTAATAAATCTTTCACCGAGAGCTTCAGGTCAACGTCAGAGGGAAGCAGATCCCGGGCTCTGCTCAATGTGTACCTCACCTGCTGGGCATCAGAGTCATGTTAGACCAGATACTAGACGCAGCGATGGTCGACAACCCTCCCATCCCCCGCTAGTTTAGATATGAATTATTAGACACCTTAGTTTAGGTCTGTTACTGCAAGATGACAGTTTTGTTACTACACCAAAAACGGTTATGTCACTAAAGGAGGATTGTTTGTTACGGTGTGAAGTCTTAACAGACATGCTCAGTAACACATTAACGGTGTGACAGTCAATGATATTGTAGATACGTTTTGACAGTGTAGTTAATGCCTTTAGTGAAGTTATTACAAAACAGTAGGATTACCTGTTGTTTCTCTTTGTATGTACTGTTCTCTTAAGATTGTTTAACAATGTTACAAAGTTATTCTAGCGTAGTATGTTATATAAACTATTAGTTTTATGTGCATGAAGTTATATACCAAAAGTTACAATATAGAAACATTAACGATTTTGTTATCCAGGTTACGTTAAGTTAGGCTACGAATATATTTAGCATAAAGACGAGTGCTTAGCGAATTTTTCTCGCTAAGCGTTCGTCTTGATGCTTAAATGATGGATTGTAATCGTAATTATTTACGATCAACGTTCCCTGGCTTACTCCCAATTTTTATATGATTTACTCGAGTCTCCATGTTACTTGGAATTTTTTTTTTCCAAACTACTACTATTGCAAGTTCAGTTATGCACCATTTCCCAAGTTTATTCTGGTAACCTAAAATCACCGACATGCAAACATTACTGGGCACAGAAGCCTTAGACATTTATGCCAGGATGTGCCTTTCTTCAATTATATTGGTGTATTATCTATCTACAACTTTCAGGCATGCATTATTTTAATCATTGACATAATATATACAAATAATTCTAAATAGATCGGATTGTTATAGACGTGTTTGCGCGCCTGCACGTTAGTTGCTGTGAAAGGGAACTTTTGTCCTGGGTTTGATACAACACATCAGTGTTAGGGGAAGAGATTATACGATGGTGTATTTTGAAAGTTCTGTCTTACGATGTTGCCTTGTAGAGAATAGTTTGAGGACTCTGTATTGTATGTTGAAGGAGGAGTGAAGAGTTTTATGGGGTCATGTAAGTTGTCTTCCGGTTCATTTAGTACATAGGCGGCTTGTCATTTGGTGAGCTGGCACCACTGACCCTAGGTCAGGTCGTCAGCGAGGCCGCCTCGCCCCTCCTCCAAGTTTACCCCTAAGGTAATATTGCCATGTGTAAGTGTACCTCTTGAGAGTATTGTATATCTGGGGCTTGTACCAAGCTATTCACTAAGCAAGGAAATGCGTAGTAGTTCTTTTCAAAGTGATGGTCGACTCAGAAGGCTGTGGTAACGAGTTCATAGTATTGATAATTGTTGATTTGGCATCACTGCAATGAGTTACCCTCAGCTCAGGTCAAGATGTTCTCTCAGTCAGCTGTAGATTGCCACATGCTCCATATTTATTAATTCATTAATTTAGAGAATTTGTTACTATCAGTAATTTTATTCAATAACTACTTTGTTCATTTGCCCATGTAATTAACCATCATTTAAGTGTGAAGATTCAATCCCTTTAATTGACCAAGTGCAGATGATTTAGCTTTGTTAAGGAACTGTGTCAACTAGTTGGCATCCAGCTAAGGTCGGCCTGCTTGGGAGATGAACGAATTTGAGTCGTGTGGTTTCGGTGGCCAGAGCAGGAAGGTGGGACCACTACCCCAAGGAGGCCAGGGCAGGAAGGTGGGACCACTACCCCAAGGAGGCCAGGGCAGGGCAGGAAGGTGGGACCACTACCCCAAGGAGGCCAGGGCAGGGCAGGAAGGTGGGACCACTACCCCAAGGAGACCAGGGCAGGGCAGGAAGGTGGGACCACTACCCCAAGGAGGCCAGGGCAGGGCAGGAAGGTGGGACCACTACCCCAAGGAGGCCAGGGCAGGGCAGGAAGGTGAGACCACTACCCCAAGGAGGCCAGGGCAGGGCAGGAAGGTGAGACCACTACCGCAAGGAGGCCAGGGCAGGGCAGGAAGGTGGGACCACTACCCCAAGGAGGCCAGGGCAGGGCAGGAAGGTGGGACCACTACCCCAAGGAGGCCAGGGCAGGGCAGGAAGGTGGGACCACTACCCCAAGGAGGCCAGGGCAGGGCAGGAAGGTGGGACCACTACCCCAAGGAGGCCAGGGCAGGGCAGGAAGGTGGGACCACTACCCCAAGGAGGCCAGGGCAGGGCAGGAAGGTGGGACCACTACCCCAAGGAGGCCAGGGCAGGGCAGGAAGGTGGGACCACTACCCCAAGGAGGCCAGGGCAGGGCAGGAAGGTGGGACCACTACCCCAAGGAGGCCAGGGCAGGGCAGGAAGGTGGGACCACTACCCCAAGGAGGCCAGGGCAGGGCAGGAAGGTGGGACCACTACCCCAAGGAGGCCAGGGCAGGGCAGGAAGGTGGGACCACTACCCCAAGGAGGCCAGGGCAGGGCAGGAAGGTGGGACCACTACCCCAAGGAGGCCAGGGCAGGGCAGGAAGGTGGGACCACTACCCCAAGGAGGCCAGGGCAGGGCAGGAAGGTGAGACCACTACCCCAAGGAGGCCAGGGCAGGGCAGGAAGGTGAGACCACTACCCCAAGGAGGCCAGGGCAGGGCAGGAAGGTGGGACCACTACCCCAAGGAGGCCAGGGCAGGGCAGGAAGGTGGGACCACTACCCCAAGGAGGCCAGGGCAGGGCAGGAAGGTGGGACCACTACCCCAAGGAGGCCAGGGCAGGGCAGGAAGGTGGGACCACTACCCCAAGGAGGCCAGGGCAGGGCAGGAAGGTGGGACCACTACCCCAAGGAGGCCAGGGCAGGGCAGGAAGGTGGGACCACTACCCCAAGGAGGCCAGGGCAGGGCAGGAAGGTGGGACCACTACCCCAAGGAGGCCAGGGCAGGGCAGGAAGGTGGGACCACTACCCCAAGGAGGCCAGGGCAGGGCAGGAAGGTGGGACCACTACCCCAAGGAGGCCAGGGCAGGGCAGGAAGGTGGGACCACTACCCCAAGGAGGCCAGGGCAGGGCAGGAAGGTGGGACCACTACCCCAAGGAGGCCAGGGCAGGGCAGGAAGGTGGGACCACTACCCCAAGGAGGCCAGGGCAGGGCAGGAAGGTGGGACCACTACCCCAAGGAGGCCAGGGCAGGGCAGGAAGGTGGGACCACTACCCCAAGGAGGCCAGGGCAGGGCAGGAAGGTGGGACCACTACCCCAAGGAGGCCAGGGCAGGGCAGGAAGGTGGGACCACTACCCCAAGGAGGCCAGGGCAGGGCAGGAAGGTGGGACCACTACCCCAAGGAGGCCAGGGCAGGGCAGGAAGGTGGGACAGCTACCCCAAGGAGGCCAGGGCAGGGCAGGAAGGTGGGACCACTACCACAAGGAGGCCAGGGCAGGAAGGTGAGACCACTACCCCAAGGAGGCCAGGGCAGGGCAGGAAGGTGGGACCACTACCCCAAGGAGGCCAGGGCAGGAAGGTGGGACCACTACCCCAAGGAGGCCAGGGCAGGAAGGTGGGACCATTATCCCAAGGAGGCCAGGGCAGGGCAGGAAGGTGGGACCACTACCCCAAGGAGGCCAGGGCAGGGCAGGAAGGTGGGACCACTACCCCAAGGAGGCCAGGGCAGGGCAGGAAGGTGGGACCACTACCCCAAGGAGGCCAGGGGCAGGAAGCTGGGACCACTTCCCCAATGAGGCCAGGGGCAGGAAGCTGGGACCACTACCCCAAGGAGGCCAGGGCAGGAAGGTGGGACCACTACCCCAAGGAGGCCAGGGCAGGAAGGTGGGACCACTACCCCAAGGAGGCCAGGGGCAGGAAGCTGGGACCACTACCCCAAGGAGGCCAGGGGCAGGAAGGTGGAACCACTACCCCAAGGAGGCCAGGGGCAGGAAGCTGGGACCACTACCCCAAGGAGGCCAGGGGCAGGAAGCTGGGACCACTACCCCAAGGAGGCCAGGGGCAGGAAGCTGGGACCACTACCCCAAGGAGGCCAGGGGCAGGAAGCTGGGACCACTACCCCAAGGAGGCCAGGGCAGGAAGCTGGGACCACTACCCCAAGGAGGCCAGGGCAGGAAGCTGGGACCACTACCCCAAGGAGGCCAGGGCAGGAAGCTGGGACCACTACCCCAAGGAGGCCAGGGGCAGGAAGGTGGGACCACTACCCCAAGGAGGCCAGGGGCAGGAAGGTGGGACCACTACCTCAAGGAGGCCAGGGGCAGGAAGGTGGGACCACTACCTCAAGGAGGCCAGGGCAGGAAGGTGGAACCACTACCCCAAGGAGGCCAGGGGCAGGAAGGTGGAACCACTACCCCAAGGAGGCCAGGGGCAGGAAGGTGGAACCACTACCCCAAGGAGGCCAGGGGCAGGAAGGTGGGACCACTACCCCAAGGAGGCCAGGGGCAGGAAGGTGGGACCACTACCCCAAGGAGGCCAGGGGCAGGAAGGTGGGACCACTACCCCAAGGAGGCCAGGGCAGGAAGGTGGGACCACTACCCCAAGGAGGCCAGGGCAGGAAGGTGGGACCACTACCCCAAGGAGGCCAGGGCAGGAAGGTGGGACCACTACCCCAAGGAGGCCAGGGCAGGAAGGTGGGACCACTACCCCAAGGAGACCAGGGCAGGAAGGTGAGACCACTACCCCAAGGAGGCCAGGGCAGGAAGGTGGGACCACTACCCCAAGGAGGCCAGGGGCAGGAAGGTGGGACCACTACCCCAAGGAGGCCAGGGGCAGGAAGGTGGGACCATTACCCCAAGGAGGCCAGGGCAGGAAGGTGGGACCACTACCCCAAGGAGGCCAGGGGCAGGAAGGTGGGACCATTACCCCAAGGAGGCCAGGGCAGGAAGGTGGGACCACTACCCCAAGGAGGCCAGGGCAGGAAGGTGGGACCACTACCGCAAGGAGGCCAGGGCAGGAAGGTGGGACCACTACCCCAAGGAGGCCAGGGCAGGAAGGTGGGACCACTACCCCAAGGAGGCCAGGGGCAGGAAGGTGGGACCACTTCCCCAAGGAGGCCAGGGCAGGAAGGTGGGACCACTACCCCAAGGAGGCCAGGGCAGGAAGGTGGGACCACTACCCCAAGGAGGCCAGGGCAGGAAGGTGGGACCACTACCCCAAGGAGGCCAGGGCAGGAAGGTGGGACCACTACCCCAAGGAGACCAGGGCAGGAAGGTGAGACCACTACCCCAAGGAGGCCAGGGCAGGAAGGTGGGACCACTACCCCAAGGAGGCCAGGGGCAGGAAGGTGGGACCACTACCCCAAGGAGGCCAGGGCAGGAAGGTGGGACCACTACCCCAAGGAGGCCAGGGCAGGGCAGGTAGGTGGGACCACTACCCCAAGGAGGCCAGGGGCAGGAAGGTGGGACCACTACCCCAAGGAGGCCAAAACATCGGCGGAGAGTTTGGAGATATTTTAAGGTAAAGTCTTTTATTGAGTTATTAAAAATGGATTTTAATAAAACTGTACTAAGTGCCTCAAGCCAGGAATCATTAAGCTAAGGATATGTGGTATGGCTAGCTGGGGTATAACCAAGGGCTACATACGCTTCAAGGAGGAAGATTTCAACAAACAAGTTATGGAAAAGTTGGAGGGGAAATTAAAGGTAAAAGACATTGATGCAGAATTGCCAATTGTTAAATGAGAGGAAGAGGAAGCGCAGCTAAAAAAGATGAAGGAAGCTAGATCCAGAGCTCGAGCAAATCCTGCAGAAACAAAAATCTTGTCGAGGTGGTCATTTTCCAAACAAGAAAAAGTTTTAGTTATGATATCATTTCAGAAGACATCGTCTCTTTTTTTTCAAATGCTTTTTTGTAATTTTTAATTACATAATTTAAATATTTGATGGGATATTAAACAAGTTTGAGCCAAGATTTAACATAATTTAGCTATACAAATATAATCTCAATTTTTGAAGTGGTTTTATAGAATGACAACTTTATTTAAATTATTTCCTTTGTTTCCCCTTTCAATTATCAGATTCTAAGGAAGTACAGATAATAATGTGGCACAAGAATAAATTATTAGTGTTGGGAAAAATTACATTTTACGTATAATTTAGGCATTAAATTTTTTTTCATAAAATAAAGTAGCCGTCACATCTGCAAGAAAAATGACAGGTTGGATAACAAGAACCTTTCACACCAGAGATGCTATACCGATGATACTTTTCATGACGCAAGTGCTCTTTATAGTGGAGTACTGCTGAACAATAACAGCCACTTTCAAAGCTGGATAAATTGCTGTCCTGGAGGGCGTGCAAAGGTCTTTTACTGCTAGAATCCAATCGGTAAAACATCTAAACTACTGGGACCGACTAAAGAGCCTAAATCTGTCTCTTGAGCCCAGGCGGGAGAGATACCTAATAATTTAAGCGTGGAAAATAGCGGATTCCAAACCTACACACAGAAATACCACCACACGAGACCAGAAGGCATGGCAGAATGTGCAGAATACCCACGTTGAAGAGCAGAGGTGCAATAGGTACTCAGAGAGAACTCTATCAACATCAGAGGCCAGAGACTGTTCAACACGCTTCCACTACACACAAGCGTCATAACTGGCCGACCCCTCAGTGTTCAACAGAGAACTCGATAAGCACCTCAAAAGGATACCTGATCAACCAGGCTGTGACTCTTTACATCAGGCTGCGAGCAGCCACGTCCAACAGCCTGGTTGACCAGTCCAGCAACAAGGAGGCCTGGTCGACGACCGGGCCGTGGGGACGCTAAGCCCCGGAAACGCCTCAAGGTCAAGGTAGGATATGCTGCTCTTATACTTTGATCATTTTATTAAATAGAAAGTGATTAATTTTGTGTTAAGACAACCTCCCTTATATTATTTCTTAGTCCACGATCTTGATTTGTTTTATTTTGTAAATTTCATGTGGCGCCACCAAGCATCCTCATATAGTAATATATTCCCCTGATTGAGTAAGCTGTCTTAGCGTAAATTCGTCCCTCTCCTTCAGTAATTGGGGGATCGAGATTCTTGGAATTCCTGAAAAATTAGACTATTCCTTAACAGTCAATTAGCTTAATTACATCAGGTTATAAAAAAAGGTGGTGGTGGCAGGGTTAAAAGTATTTGTAACTGGTAGCAACAGTGTATTCTTGTACCTGTGGCACTTTGTGATCAAACACCAAGTATTACAAGACATCACTGGGCTAAGGTTACAATAAATATATATGGTGATCAACAGGCCGTTAACTAAGGTTCCATTACAGTTGAGTGAAAGAGGAACAAGTGGGTACGATTATTTTGTAGTAAAGTTACACTGCCAGTGAATACTTCACACAGTTACTATGAAACCTTATGGAGGACCCTAGGTCCTCCAAACCAGGCAGGACCTAGGGTCCCGACTCGGACCACAGGTCCGGTTTGGAGTGGAGACGGGTTCAACTAAAAATGGGCACACAGGAAAAGATTTCGACGTTCAGTAAACACTTACCGAGTGGTTAACTGAATGCCCGAGAACCCAACACTGGGTTGATGATGATTTATTTTTATATTATTTTTAAGATTGGGAAACTTTAAACTAAATGACCACACAAGTAACGATTTGCGTTCAGTAAACACTTACTGAGTTGTTAACTGTGCCGGTCAATACAAGGTTTGTGATAGTAATATTTTATTTTTTTACGATGGAGAAACTTTAAACTAAAAAATGAGGCCACATGGAGGGATATCTATGTTCAATAAACAGTTATTGAGTTGTAAACTGGATGGTTGAGCCACCCAATACATGGTTGACGATAATAGTATTTTACGATGGAAAAACCTTATCCTAAACTAAAAATGAGCTCACATGAAGCGATTTTCACTTACTGAGTTATTAACTGATTGCCTGAGCTACCCAAGACATAGTTGGTGATAGTAGTATTAATTTAAGATGGAAAACTTTAAACTAAACTAAAATGAGCACACGTGAAGTGATTCCCACGTTCATTAAACACTTACTAAGTTGTTAACTGAATGTCTGAGACATCCAATACATGGTTGATAGTAGTATTAATGACATTGATAATACGAGGTCTTGAACTAGATACTGGCAGGGGAACAACAAAGCTGTGATATTGAAAAGAAACTGAACTAAATTTGAAAGTTGATTAATATATGTAATGTGAAGCCAATCTACTGGAAAACAGTAAGCAAACTTTATTTGAAAAGAATATGAGAAGACTGAAAAGCTGGGCGTGAGAAAAATGGGTAAAAATAAGAAGTAATGATCTTCATAAACATAAGATATCCATGACCGTAATTATTAGTGTGAACTCTCTTGAACTATGCTCACCGTGAAATCTCGTCACTAAGCATAACTTGTCACTCTGCGAAACAAATTATTGACTACAAGTGCGACAGTGAAAATAAAAATGTCCACTTATGTTTTGGAGTGCTATTTTAGTCAAGAAATACTGTAAAGGATGATTATTGACTAAAGAGAATTTCGCAGACTGCTGGTGTTTGATGTGTTGAACTGCTTAAAGGAACAATATTTGCTAGAAAAAAAAATTGTGAAATAATGCGTGTTATATGTTTTGACTATCTAGCTAATAGCGTATTGCCTGGCTGATAATGAAATGTCACATTTTGTCTGACTCACTTAGCACAAGTGAAGAGAAAACATTGAAAAACTTGCAAAGGTTAAAACTGTGAAATCATATCTGTTATGTTAAGTTTTGACAAGCTGATTAATAGCATACTACTACATAATTGTCTTTTTTATGTTATGTTTACCTCGATAGCGTTGTAATGCTTGGAAATTGTATGTGCGGATCCCGTTTCCCCTCTTACTGCACATAAATAATGATTGCTGTACAGTATTTTTTATGCAACATGACTTCTTATTCTTACCCCTTTTTAAAACTAGATGCAATAACCAAGCTATGTTTGCCTTCTCTCGCTCTCTCTCAATATGGATGTGGGTTATTTGTGTGGACTCTGGAGATATGATCACTACATATAAGTTTCTCAAAGAAAATGATAAGCGATGTAAGGACCTTTTATTTAACACACACGACATCCGTGCAGTAGTGAGATTCCATTTGATGGCTGTGCACGTGTCAATGAATAAATAAAGTGCAAAGATGTTTCAGAGTGCTATTTTTAGTCAAAAAATGATACAAAATTGTGTTTATTGACTAGTGAGAGGCGCAACAAGAGAGCATGAGGTGTATGTCGTGATCACACAGTTAACAACAAATATTAGAATTTGTAGGTAGTGATCACGTCTCCCCCAACTCTTCTGTGCATATTTCACAAAGACATTCTTCCTAACTCACACTCTTAGTTCGTAGAGTAGTGACACACCTTTGTTTAAAATTGAATCTACAAAGCTTCACATTTACAAAAAATGGTATTTGGTCATCAGACAGAAAGATGATTTCCACGTTACGTTACATAACGATATAAAGTGTTACAAGAACTAAACAGACCTGCGGTAATATTTTATTTGTGTTTGGATGTAATGGCTAAACATGGTTCACATTTTCAATAATGTTATTTGATCATCGGACAGAAAGTTGATTTCCACATTACGTTACAAGTGTTACAGGGGCTAAAACTGGTAGAC
>NC_091161.1:28689597-28702097 GCF_040958095.1 Procambarus clarkii | reverse complement strand
CTGGTGGAACGTTCCTGGATCGTCAAGGACCGACTCAGGAAGCGTGGGAACCTCACACCATCGAGGGACAGGCGTCGTGAGCCAGGAATGTTAAAGTAGATCAATTTCCCTCTCATTATCCCTTGAGTAGGCTAGACAGGCCACGATATTTACCTATGTATGTTGCAGTATAACGTTGTTACATTAGTAGTAGGATAGGCTGCAGGGCAGATGGGGTCAGGATTATGGGAACCTTTGACATTTTTTTAGTGACTATAATTGGACAGACTTGTTGGTAGGCAAGGAAGTGAATGATATGTATGTCAAGTTTTGTGAAATATATGATAGAGGCACAAAAAAATTTATACCAAAACAGAGATGCAGAACTAGGAAACAGGATTGGTTCAACAGAAATTGCGAGAGGGCCAGAGACCAAAAGACACAAAAATGGAATCAATACAGGAAGAGGCCAAACCCCCCAAACATACCAGTGATACAAAGATGCGAGTAACTACTACACGGCAGTGAGGAGAGAGGCAGAAAGAAATTTTGAAAAAGGGATTGCAGACAAACGTAAAACAGAACCAGGTCTATTCTATAAATTCATAAACATCAAATTGCAGGTAAGGGATAATATTCAGAGGTGGGGGTGGGGGGAGCTTTGGAGGAGAGCTTGTGGGAGGGGGAGAGCTTGTGGGGGGAGCTTGTAGACACACATATAGCTTATATATAACCAGACAAGAGTATGACAGAAACAACATGGCAGTTAATAACATAATTGAGAGGGCAGCTTCTGCTGCCTGTTGAAATCGATCTCATCTGCTCATCATGGAGGATTTAAATCATGGAAAGATAGACTGGGAGAACAAGGAACCGCATGGAGGAGAGGATACATGGAGAGCCAAACTATTGGAGGTGGCGACAAGAAACTTCCTAAGCAAACATGTTAGGGAACCCACTAGGATGAGGGGAAGTGATGAACCAGCGAGACTCGACCTAGTCTTCACTCTGAATGACTCCGACATAAGGGAAATTGACTTCGCGGCCCCAGTACGAATGAGCGATCACAGTGTACTGACGTTTGAGTATCTTGTTGAAGAAGGGCTAAAGTACTCGAAAAAGGAAACTGAAAGCAAAGGGCTAGCATTCCGTAAGGGAAATTTTGAGGAGATAAGAAAATTCCTAAAGGATGTAACATGGGAATCAGAGCTAAAGACGGCCCAAAACATGAAGGAATACATCACGCAGAACTGCAAGAATGCAGCAGAAAAAGTTATCCCGACATAAAAGGTGAAAACCGAAATGCAAGAAAAAGAAACCCATTATTTAATCAGAGATGTAAGCTAGCTAAGCAACAAAGCAAAAGAGCGAGGAGAAACTATAGAAATAACATGACACTTGAGAGCAGAGAAGGTTACCAGAGAGCCAGGAATGAATACGTCAGGGTGAGAAGAGTAGCAGAAGGGCAATATGAAAATGACATAGCAAGCAAAGCTAAGACCCAACCCAAATTGCTGCACAGCCACATCAAGGGAAAGACAACAATGAAGGAATAGGTAATGAAACTGAGGATAGGGGCAGACAGGTTCACTACAAATGACAAAGAAGTGTGCGAGGAACTCAATATGAAATTCCAGAAAGTCTTCACATTAGAGGAAGGGGAAGTTCCAGATATTAGAGAAGAAATAATTAACCAGGCACCACTAAAGGAATTTGAGATTACCAGTGGAGATGTAAGGAAGCTTTTGTTAGAGATGGATGTGACAAAGGCTATAGGCCTGGATGGAATTTCACCATGGTTACTAAAGGAAGGAGCAGAAGCACTGTGCCTGCCACTCTCCATGGTGTATAACAAATCACAGGTAACAGGTGAACTGCCAGAAATTTGGAAGGCGGCAAACGTAGTCCCGATATACAAGAAGGGGGATAGACAGGAGGCACTAAACTACAGGCCAGTATCCCTAACTTGCATACCATACAAGCTAATGGAGAAAATTGTGCAAAAAAAAAGTTAGTCGAACATCTGGAGCGAAGGAACTTTGTGACAACACCAAAATGGTTTCAGGGATGGCATGTCATGCCTCACAGGACTAATTGATTTCTACAACCAGGCAACAAGAATCAGGCAAAAAAGAGACGGGTGAGCAGACTCCATATATTTGGATTACCAGAAAGGTTTTGACACAATGCCAAACCAGAGACTAGTGCGAAAGCTGGAGATGCAGGCAGAAGTGAAAGGGAAGATGCTCCATTGGATAAGAGCGTACCTAAGTAACAGAAGGCAGCGAGTCACTGTGCGGGGTGAGGTATCAGATTGGCGAGACGTCACCAGTGGGGTCCCGCAGGGTTCAGTCCTTGGACCCATACCGTTTCTCATATATGTAAAGGATCTTCCATTTGGCATAGAATCATTCCTCAAATTGTTTGCTGATGATGCAAAAATTATGAGGAGGATTAATATGGAGGAAGACAGTAGGAGACTACAAGACGACGTAGACAGACTGTATGAATGGTCCAACAAATGGCTTCTAAAGTTCAATCCGAGTATGTAAGGTAATGAAACTTGGCAGTGGAAACAGGAGGCCAGACACAGGATACAGAATGGGAGATGAAGTCCTTCGTGAAACGGACAGAGAGAAAGATCTAGGATTTGATATCACACCAACCCATTCTCCTGAAGCCCACATCAAAAGAATAACATCTGCGGCGTATGCGAGGCTGGCTAACATCAGACTGCCTTCAGGAACCTGTGTAAGGAATCATTCAGAACCTCGTATAGCACATATGTAAGTCCAATCCTGGAGTATGCGGCCCCAGCATGGAGCCCGTACCGTGTCAAGCACAAGGCGAAGCTTGAAAAAGTTCAGAGAGATGCCACTAAGCTAGTCACAGAACTAAGAGGCATGAGTTACGACGACAGGCTGCATGACACTAGAATACAGAAGAGTAAAGGAAGACATGATCACGACCTACAAAATTCTCAGAGGAATTGACACGGAAGATAAGGATAAACATTTTTACTCAGGTGGTACGCGAAGAAAAAGGACACAGGTGGAGACGGAGGACACAGATGGAGACCGAGTACCCAAAGGAGCCACAGGGACGTTAGAAAGAACTTTTTCAGTGTCAGAGTAATTAACAGGTGGAATGCATTAGGCAGCGATGTGGTGGAGGCTGACTCCATACACAGTTTTAAATGTAGATATGATAGAGCCCAGTAGGCTCAGGAATCTGAACACCAGTTTATTGACAGTTGAGAGGCAGGAACAAAGAGCCAAAGCTCAACATCCACAAGCACAAATAGGCGAGTACTGTTATGATCCCAGGTAGCCGAAAAACGAGTCGCCCCTCTGAGAATTATTCTATCAAGCCTGACCTGACTAGAAAGTCTAGGAAAGATAGAGGTGAAGACACAGACGTAAAATAGTTGGTTGGATTTGATAAACAATTTGAGATTGTGGGCAGTGAAAAAGGAGCTACATAAATGACTGGTTAGGAGATGTGGATAGTTTGCTGGAGGTGTGAGGCTCGCTTAGAGAGGAGCTAAAGTCACTAGAGTACCCAACATCGCGAGGGGAAGCTGCGCTTCGTGTGAGCTCCTGTCAGAAAGGAGCCTGAAGCCAACTGACTGGCGGTGAAGGACCCTCCCAGAGTGAGGAGGACCGCCGGGCAGGGGGAGCATGGACCAGCCCAAACAGGGGAGTCCGCTCTCACAGTATGTAGATAGCAGATAGATGTTGGATGCAAACATATTGTGTGGATTATTTCGTCTGTGTGTTTATAAGGAAACATTTTTATTGGCATGTCAATAGGTTGCAGGTTTGTCTTTGGGGAAGAAGTTGCTGAGAACTTCGAAGCCAGCACAGAGGGAGTAGTTGATGAGACTCCAAGGTAGTGGAAGAGTAGGACCTCGAGCTGTGAAGAGGAGTGCCACATGCTTCTGTAATACCAGTGGCGAAACTCCAGTTCTGTTCGAGGAAACTTCATGGTGTAGCAGCCAGGAGAGCTGTGGAGGACCCTAGTAGAGGTGGTGAAGCACCATAGTTGCTCAAGGAAGACTTCATGGTGTAGCAGCCTAGAAGAGCTGCGGAGGATCCTGGTAGATAAACCCGGAAGAACCTGAAGATATCAGGGTAGTGAACTTCCAGATGTGGAAGTGAAGTTCTGGTTGATTACTTGTAGGGAGTTGGTAGTGTGTTTTGTTTTGTCGTCATCAGCGTGCAAGACGCAGTGAAAGGTGAGCGATTGTTTGCCATTTTTGTGCCAAGGAGTACTTATACTGAAGTATAGAGTTACAGTCATTGGCAGGATTATCTGCAGAGACATACATGTGTGCGCTAGGACTGATAGGAGGATCGATTGATCATTGCTGTATATCAAGGAACATCTATACTAATATTTATGTTATTGCATTCATACGCTGGTTTTCCTTGTACATGTTTATATATATATATATATATATATATATATATATATATATATATATATATATATATATATATATATATATATATATATATATATTATATACTCTTGCTGAGTGCAACATTGTATTATAAGACTTGACCTACTTGAGGAGGTTGGTAGTATTAGGTGGTGAATCAGGAGATAGGATAGCACTTGATAAGCTGATGATAGAGTTCTGATGGTGTTAGAGTGCAACCTGACCGAAATAGTGTAGAGTGTAGGATTCCTTAATATTATTACATGTGTGTGTATGTATTCTGTATGTGCTTCGTCCAGTATATGTATTCAAATTTGCTGGTGTTTGCCCTTGTTCCAGTGAGGCTTCCCAGGAAGTAGGAAAGAAGGGGGGAGAGAGAAAGAACCAAGAACCACTGCTGTGGGCAGGGTAGAAGGTAATACTAATAAGTCAAAGGGGATTGAGGAGATCCTCAAGAACAAGAACCGCAGGAGAGGTAAAAGTTAAAGCACGACAGAGGCGACAATACGGTGGTGTGCCCCAGGGTAGTGTTCTGTGCTCTATTTTTCTGGTTGCCCTCAATGGTCTTAATTCTTTCCTCTTTTCCTTCAGGCGTCTTCTCCGCTCTCTATTTCGATGATCTTACCCTTTGCTGTCAGGGTGATGATTCGCCTCTCCTTCAACGCCGGCTTCTACTTGCGATTGATGCCGTGTCGTCTTGGGCAACCGATCATGCCTTCAAGTTCTGTAATACCAAGACTTGTGCCATGACTTTTACTCGGAAACGGGTTGTTCTCCGTCCCTCTGTCACTTTATGGTCATCATCTTGAGTACAAAGATTCCACGAAGATTTTGGGGTTATTCCTTGACACTCGTTTGTCTTGGTATCCCCATATCTCTTACCTCCGTGGTGGGTGTTCTAAGGCCCTTACTCTCCTTCGGGTATTGTCCCATACTTCTTAGGGAGCGGATAGACGCACTCTCCTCGCTTTACATCCTCTCTCGTCCTGTAAGCTCGATTGTGGTTGCCCTGCTTACTCATCTGCTTCTCCTTCTACTCTTCGCTTTCATGATGCTTTGCACTATACTGGGTTGCGCCTCACTTCTGGTGCCTTTCGTTCGACTCCCGTTCTCAGCTTGTATTTTGACACTGGCTTCCTATCTCTCCGGGACCGCCGTGATCGATACTGTCTTCGTTATCTTGCACGGTCCTTGCAACATCCTTCCTCTCGCCTCTGTCGTGCTTTAACTTTTACCCCTCCTGCGGTTCTTGTTCCTCTTCACCACCTCCCTCTTTCTGTCTAGTTAACTCGCTTATAGGATTCTCTTTCTGTTCGTATTTCTAATATTTCTCCTCGTGTTCCTTCTTTGCCCCCATATATAGTGCCCCTTCCACAGTTTTGTACATCCTTGACCCGCATCACTAAAACTTTTACCCCTTCTACGGTTTTAAAACATCTTTTCCTTGAGCACTTTTCTTCTCACTCCCGCTCCGTTTCCGTCTTCACCGATGGGACTAAGTCTGCGGACGGTGTTAGCTACTCTTTTTCCTGATTGGTGTCTTTAGTGGTAACATTTTGCGTCTCGAGGTCAAATATGTCGTCCAAGAGATTATCAAAAGGCACTAAACTGAGAAGGCTGTGTAGCACCATCAAAGTGTGGGATAATCAGAGGGCGTTAAATATCACCAAGGATGCCTATACAAGAACAGAAATGCATAAGGTGAACGATATCAAAAGTATTCGAGTAACCAAGAATACTATCAAGAGACAAGCGACCGTTGGGGACGGTCGGAAAACAAGACACGCTCGTCTCGGAAGTCAGGACATTCAAAAAGGATATGCATGACAGTAAGAGGGACAATGCAATTAGGACAATAAGGAGGAGGGCGGCTCTCCATCAAGTGACCTTGAGTTAAGCGAGTATGGCCAATATGCAACCTTGCCGGAGTCGTTTCCCATCGCCGGTTACAGTGGGAGGATGGCGGCCACGCGGACACAAAACTCTTAAGAGTACGTGGTTTGTTACCAGTAATAGACGACCAACAACCCTGCCAACGGGCAAGGATGGAGGAATGAATAACAGGATAAAAGTCGGAATAAGGAATACCTTTATGTGAGATGGGACAAGAACGGATAGCTTCTATAGCGGCAGCCTCCGCACACTCAATGAAAGAAACACCAATATGGCTGGGAACCAACAAAACTCCTGATTTAAATTTACTAGAAATAAGAAACAGCCAATGTTGAATCTCGATAACCACTGGATGAACAGGATTAAAGGACCCTAGAGCCATGAGGGCACTACGAGAGCAACTACAACCACAAAGGAGGAATGAGAATGAGAAAGCATGAGACGAAGAGCATAGAGAATAGCATGAAGTTCTGCCGTAAAGACGCTAGCCTCCGAAGGTAGGCGACACATAAGTACGGTCAGGAAAAACAACAGTAGCCCACACCGTCCGCAGACTAAGACACATCGGTGAAGACGGAAATAGAGTGGAAGTGTGAAGAAAAGTACTCAAGGAAGAGGCTTTTCAGAATTGTAGGAGGGGTAAAGGCTTTAGTAATACAAGTCAAGAACGTACAAAACTTGGAAAGGGGGACTCTCCACGGAGGCAAGGAAGGAACAATATGAGGAAAACATTAGAAATATGAACAGAAAGAGAATCCTGTAAGCGAGATAACCGGACAAAGTGAGCGACGATGAAGAAGAACAGGTGCTACAGGAGGAGGAAAAGTCAAAGCACGACAGAGGCGAGAGGAAGGATGTTGTAAGGACCGTGCAAGATAGCGAAGACAGTAGCGATCAAGGCGGTCCTGAAGAGAGAGAAAGCCAGTGTCAACATACAAACTGAGGGCGGGAGTCGAACGAAAGGCACCAGAGCTGAGATGCAACCCAGTATGGTGCAAAGCATCAAGACGGTGAAGAGGAGGAGGAGAAGCAGAAGTGTATGCAGGGCAACCATAATCGAGTTTAGACAGGACGAGAGAGGAGTGCAAATAGAGGAGCGTGCGCCTATCCACTCCCCAAGAAGTATGGGAGAAAACCTTTAGTAGGTTAAGGGCCTTAGAGCATTCAACTCGGAGGTAAGAGATATGGGCTGACTAAGACAAACGAGTGTCACAGACTTACCACAAAAGCTTTGCGGAATCCCTGTACACAATGGGATGACCATAAAGCGACAAAGAAAGACGAAGAACGACATGCTTCCGAGTAAAAGTCATAGCACAAGTCTTAGATGCAGAGAACTTGAAGCCATGATCGGTGGCCCAAGACGACACGGCATCAATCGCAAACTGAAACCGTCGGTGAAGGAGAGGTGAATCACCACCCCAACAGCAAAGGGTAAGATCATCAATAAAGAGAGCAGAGAAGACACCAGAAGGAAGAGAGGAAAGAAAATCGTTGAGGGCAACTAGAAAAAAAATAGTGCTCAGAACACTACCCTGGGGTACACCCTCATACAGCTGAAAAGGGGCAGAGAGAGCAGTACCAAGCCGCACACGAAAGAAACTACGAGAGAGGAAGCTCTGGAGGAAGAGAAGGAGGTTCCCACGAAGGCAAAAAGAATGAACTTGAGACAGAATATGATACCGCCAGGTAGTGTCGTAAGCCTTTTCCAGGTCAAAAAGGACGGCAACAACGGAGGTCTTCGCAGCAAAAGCAGTATGAATATAGACCTCCAAATTCACCAGGACATCCGTTGTGCTGCAGCACTTGCGAAACCCAAATTGAGAAGGGGAGAGGTGGTGATAGTGTTCTAAGAAGCACATCAAACGAACGTTAACCATACGTTCAAAGAGCTTGCAGACAATTCGTGAGGGCAATAGGGCCGAAGTCCTTGGGGGATGACCCGAGAGACCCTGGTTTCCGAACAGGGAGGACAACAGCATCGACCCTGTCTTCAGGGACTGACGACGACTCCCAGACCCGATTATACAGGCTCGGTAAATACCGAGACGTGCATGGAGGGAGATGGCGAAGCATTTCATAATGAATGCCATCGAAGCCCGCTGCCATAGAACCGCAAAGGGCTAGGGCAGATTGAAGCTCAGAGAGAGAAGGGATCATTATAGCGAAGGTGAAGATAAGTACAGAAATTTAAAGGATGAGATTCAAAAAGAGGCTTACGAAGAAGGATTGGGGGAGATGAGAACCAGAACTAACAGAGGAGAAATGGGAACCCAGTTCGGTCGCAACCTGCAACGGGTCCGCCACAAGAGCACCATGGAGGCGAAGGACCGGTGAGACATCGGGAACGAACTTACCAGCAATCTTGCGGATATGCTTCCAGACCAGTGGGAGAGGAGTTTCGAACATAACGGTGGAGACATAAGACGCCCAGCAAGCACGTTTAGCCGCACGGACGGTCCTACGGGCCACCGCACTCACCTTCCGAAACAAAAGAAAAGACTCAACCATTTGCCGGCGGCAATGTCTCTTCCAGGCTGCACGCTTACAGCGGACAGCCCGAGCACAGTCCATATTCCACCAGGGAACGCACTTCTGCGTTCCCCGAGAGGAAGAGCGAGGAATAGAGTGGAGGGCAGCGTCAAAGAGAGTGTCATGAAAAAGAAGGAGGGCGCAAGGGAGAGGCACAACGAATAGGTCGGAAATAGTAGCACGGAGAGTAAAGAGGCGCCAGTCAGCCTTGGCAAACCGCCACCTAGGGAAGGAGAAAGGAGGGCAAAAATAGAAAAAAGTAACAAGGATAGGAAAATGGTCACTGCCATGGAGGTCATCAAGGACCCGCCACCCAAAATCTAAGGAAAGGGATGACGAGCACGGAGAAAGATCGAGATAAGAAAGGGAGCGAGTCCGAGAGTCCAAATGAGTGGGCTCAGAATTAATTAGGGACAGGGAAGAAGAGAGGATGAAAGGTTCAAGTAGGCGACCCCGAGTGTTTGTCAGCACATCACCCCAAAGGGCATGACGACAATTGAAATCACCCAGCAGGAGCACAGGCTCCGGCAAGGAGTCCAGGTGTTGTTTAAGATCGTGAAGAGAAAGTGGGACAGTGGGGGGGAGATAAATGGAACAAACCGTGTACCATCTACGCACAAAGACACGGGCGGCAGAACAGTGGAGAGGCGAGGAAAACGGTAAGAGGAGAAAGGGAACATCGGAGCGAATCAAGAGAGCATTAGAATTTGAATCATCAAGTTAGGTGATGAACCGTTCAGCGATTTCTGTGCTACCGTTTTGAAAGAACACATTGAAGTTACAAAATCAAGTGAACGTTTAGTTTTCAAAAGCCTGGATACAGCAAAAAGGAACTTTCATGACGCAATACCTTTGGACTGGAAAAATCTTCTGATGGATGAAACACTATATATTTCATCCACTCGAAAAAACTATATATTTCATCCACTGAAAAATACTATACATTTCATCCATCGGAAGATTTTTCCAGTCTAAAGGTATTGCGTGATGAAAGTTCCTTTTTGCTGTCTCCAGGCTTTTGAATACAAAACGTTCACTTTATCTTGTAACTTCAATGTGTTTTTTTCAAAATGGTAGCACAGAATTCGCTGAACGGTTCATCACCTAATTTGAGGAGATGGGCAGGTAGCAGAGACTTGGGTACAACTTGCTCACTAAGACATTGTTTCAGGAATTTCAGGCGGGTGCGAGTGCACTGTGCTTTCACTAGTAGAGTAGCGAAGATGATCACGAAGGAAGCAGTCTGAGGGAACAGCATAGCGAAAGAGAACGTGGTTCTCATTATGTGTGTAAATCACGAAAAATTAACGTGATTAAAAATGTGATAGTGTCAGACCACAGGAAAATTGAAACGGGAATTTCCTTGAGTACTTTCGTATATTAAGACATCTTCAGAAGGAGTGATTTATATTTCTGGTTGGAAGGAGTGGAGGAATATATTTCGAAAATGAATGATCTCCTAGATTCTTCAACATACACTAAACTGAGGAAAAATCCGCTTGAGGACATCAACAAGTTCTTCAATAGCAGCTTGAAGTTAAGTAAGCATAAAGATGATCTTAATTTACTACCTCATCACCTTCATTACCATATCTCTATGGACTTGTCAAAACGCATAAACCTAACAATCCCATGAGGCCTATCATCAGTTCGGTGGGATCCATTTCTTACAAGCTTTCTAAATGGTTTACCAAAATCTTGTCCCCATTGTTAGGAACTATTTCCTCTTCTCATTTGACGTTCTCTTGAATTAGTTAAATTGAATAGTGTTCCTGTCACTCCTGATGTAAAGTTAATCAGTTTTGACGTTTGTTCCTTGTTTACAAAAAGTTACCGGTTGATGACATTCTTGATTATCTTGCTCGTGAACTAATGAGTCATGTTTTACCTCTTTCTGCTGATATTGTTGTCAATCTTGTTAAGTTGTGCATTAAAGAATGTAAATTTACCTTTAATAATGAGTATTATTTACAGACTTTTGGAATGGCAATGGGGAATCCTTTATCGCCATTGCTTTCAAACTTGTACATGGAATTCTTCAAAAATAAATTTGTTTCAAAAATTACCCCTGGAATCATTCCATGGTTTAGATATGTTGATATTTAGTGTATATGGCCTTCAGATGTAAAGAGACGAATTTGTAGCCAAACTTAATGATCAAGTCACCTCTATAAAATTTACTATAGAGACTGAAATTGATAAATGTTTGCCATTCCTAGATGTACTTATTCATAGGGAAGACTTTTCACTAAAGTTTAGTGTCAACAGAAAACCTACGAATAATTTATCTTATGTTCATTATTTTTCAGGGCATAGATACAATGTGAAAAACTAAATTTTTTCTTCAATGTATCTAAGAGCTCTTCGAGTTGTGAGTCCAGAATTCTTAGATGAAGAGTTTAAGAATATTGATTCAATTGGTCTCAAGCTTTGCTACCCACTGAATTTTTTGGAAATTTGCCGTAGCAAAGCACGTCAGAGAAAAAAATTCGCCCAAAGAATGTGTTATGTTTACCATATTTCTCTGGGTTTAAGAATATTGTCAAGGCCTTGAAACTTTTTGATATACATGTATTGTTTAGCTATGAAAATACTGTTGGTAAGCTATTAGTTAGAAACAGTCCTTGTAGTGATAATTGTGTTATTTATAAAATACCTTGTAAAGACTGTAATAAGTTCTATGTTGGGCAAACATCTAAAGATTTGAAATGTAGAATTTCGCAACATGAATACTCTGTAAGACATGGCCAATTGTCCAATGCTTTATTCGTTCATTTGTCAGAAGATGCATACCAAACTGATTGGGAGATGGCTTCTTCAATAACGAATTGTAAATGCACCTATAACAGAAACATAATTGAATCTGCTTTGATACAGATCACAAAAGAAAGTAATTTGAACATTAGCAGTGGTTTATATAACTTAGATCCCGATCAATTAAATTGCGATTTGAGTTGGATCATTGGAACACATTTGTCTCACTAATTCATTGTAACAATTTATTATCTTATTCTATGATTATCCATGTCTGGGCTTGTGTGTGGTTATGAGTGGGAGCTGCATCGGATGGGCCAATAGGCCCTCTGCAGTTTTTGTGCGGCTCATATTTGTTTCCACTTACTGTACCTCACCTCACTCCACCATTCTCTCCTGCCTATTTATGTCCAGTACTCGACCTGTAAAACCACTCCTTCTGAAGATGTATTAATATACGAAAAGTACTTAAGGAAATTCCTGTTTCAATTTTCCTCTGTGGTCTGACACTTGTCACATTTTTAATCACTTGTTTATTTTTCGTGATTTACACACATCATAATATTATATATATATATATATATATATATATATATATATATATATATATATAATATATATATATATATATATATATATTATATATATATATATATATATATATATATATATATTATATATATATATATATATATATTATATATATATATAGTATATATATATTATATATATATATATATATATATATATATATATATTATATATATATATATATATATATAATATTATATATATATATATATATATATATATATATATATATATATTATATATATATATATATATATATATATATATTATATATATTATATATATATTATATATATATTATATATAT